>NC_039362.1:122830754-123130754 GCF_003573695.1 Papaver somniferum
GGGGGGGGGGTACCTGGTTTTATTCGATGTTCGTGATGAACTAACTTTGGGTCAATTCCCAGTATGTCCCACACTTTCCAAGCAAAGATGTCCGCGTATTCCTTTAGAAGTTTGATTAGCGCGGCTTCTCTTTCTTCATCCATCAAGGTGCCTATTCTGATAATCTTCGGGTTTCCCTCAGTACCTATGTTGACTTCTTTAGCTGCTTCGACAGGTGTAAACGTGGGTTTTGGTTCCCCCAAGAGAGGAACATTCTTTGATTGCTATTTGGTGGGCTCTCCGTCTTCCTTTGTCGCGGAGGTGCTGGCTTCTGCGCTGCCACTGGTGCTTACGTTCAGAATGCTTTTTCGGAGATTTCTTCCAGATATGTATCTATGGTTATTTCCTTATTTTTGGCTCTTCGGGACTGGTGCTTTTCTTCCCGCTCATTATTGATCTGATTCTGTAAGGTCTGACATTCCCGCGCAGTTACTTGGTCTCCTTTAATTTCCATGACTCCCTGGGGTGTTGGGAATCTGAGATATTGATAGTAGGTTGCCGCTACTCCCTTGAGATTGTGAACCCATCTTCTTCCGATGATGGCGTTTTAAGGTGAAGGTGCATCTACGACGCTGAATCAAGTGTCCACTTTCATGGGCCCTGCGTCTACTTGTAAGACAATGTCCCCTATGGGCTTTGTAGCTGTGCCGTTGAATCCGTAAATGGTGTAGTAAGACGACAGCAGTTGCTCGTCGTTGAGTTCCATACATTTGAACGTGTCATAGAACAGGACGTTGACTGAGCTTCCTCCATCGATGAGAATTTTCTTGACATTGCACCCTGCTATTGGGAGTGTGAGGACTAGAGGATCATTATGGTCTTCCATGTCTTCTTCCACATCGTCTGCATCGAAAGTCATGGCGCGTCCATCCATTGTTCGTGCTCGTTTACCTCTTTCCCATCGATCTTATAAAGCTCACAATAATCTTCGAATTGTTTTCTCAATCTCTTCCCAATCTGGGCGGTTAGGGATGGTCCTTGAATCTCTGAACATGAAATCGTGTTGGGGGTGCGGTTGCCTTATGGTAATTGAACCTGCTTTCCTCTCTTGGTTCTATCTTCGTTATCAATCTTCCGTATATATTGCTTCAGGTCTCCTGCGTCGGTTAGTTTTTGAATCATTATCTTGAGATTTTTGCACTTTTCTGTTTGATGACCGTTGAAACAGTGGTATTCACAGTATTCCTTGGATTTTTCTGATCTAGGAGGCTGCTTTCCCTTGGACCATGGCCAATCGAAGTTCTACCTCCCTTTGATCTCTCTCAGGATGCGCGAATAACTGGTATTCAGCTTGGTATAGATTTGATCTTCAAATTTTCGATCACCTCTTCGTTTATCATCCCTTCGTTCTTTCCTTTCTTCGTTGGGACGTTCTTCTGTGATTCCTCTTTTGGACCAGCTGGGTTGATCCACGAAATTTGTGCGTGTGGGACGTTGAGTATGAGCTCTGGGATTTTCACGCTGAATTTCTTCTAACCTTGCATGCTTTTCTATGATTATCCGGAGATCTCGTTCGGTGGTAGGGATGGTTCCGTGGATCTCGACAAATAAAGGACTCATCCTGTCCATCCACCCTTTGTAGCAGTTGATACTAACCACGGGATCTACGTTGACAATAGCTTGGCAAATATTGTGCCATCTATTAGTATATTCTCTGATGGTCTCTTTGTATTTCATATCCAACGAGAATAGTTTGTCCATGCCGGTATTGACAACCTTGTTGTACATGTATGTTGCTAGAAATTTTTCTGTGAGTTGGTCGTAGGAGTCGATGGAGTTTGATGGCAAATTATCAAACCATGACAACGCGGACCCTTTTAAACTTGATGGGAAGTATCTGCACAGTATGGAGTCTTTGTTATCCCAACGGGCCATCATTCGATTATAATATCGAAGATGAGCCGCAGGATCAGTTGATCCGTCATAGCAATCGAAAGCAGAAACCGAACACTTCTGAGGTATGGAATCCCTGGCCAAGTGTGGTGTCAGCGGGGTAGTGTTTGCTTCCTTCATCACTTGCTCTAGCCTTCCGCCTCCCTGCCTAGTCTTTAGCTCCTTGATTTCTGCCAGCATCTCATCACGCATACTTTCCATTGCGATCTGGTGTTCCTCATGAATGGTAGATTTTGCTCGTGGGAAGGTGGTACCGTCGTAGTAGTCCGAATTCTCGGGATTGTAATCAGGGTCTGATCTTTGGCTGCTCCTTGCTCCTCTTCGATTCAATGGAAGTAGGTTGTTTGCGATCACCATTCTTCTATCTTGATTAGGTGCTACAGCCTTGGAGTTGGCTTCGTCGCGTTGGTTTTCTACCTCTGCGCTATGAATGATTCTTTCCTTTAGTGTCTGGTTCTCTTGTGCTAATATCGCCACAGCATCTGCGTATGCCTTCTGGTTCTTCCTTAATTCTGTCAGCTCGGCCATCATCTGAGCGGAATGATTTGACCCTTGATTTGGTGTTCCTTCCCGCAATTGATCCTCAGCGGCTATGGTTTGTTCCTCATCCACGATCTGTATTACTGGTTCTGGTGGGTCTAACTTTGCACCTTGGGACCTCGACGGTTGTTGTGAGGGTTGGCCTGCTATTAGAAGCGGTTGCTTGGCTGGAAAGGGTATGTTTTGTTCGTTGGTTAAGGGCATCCCGTAGAGGGGTTGTTGTATTCCTGACTCTGCCACGACTTCCTGATATTCCTGTAGTTGAGTATTGGTTACTCTGGGAGCTCCAAATTTGGATCCGCCAGCTCTTGAAGCTCCTGCTTTGGCTGCCGCGGCATTTACTGCGTTTGCTGCGATGATGTTGGCATTGATGGGGGCCATGCTTTCTGCATTATACTGCGCCCTATCCGCTGCCTTTAGCTTTTCACCTCTCTGCTTACTCCTTGTTACCACTGAGGTTGTCCTTGGCATCTCTTTTGAAGGAGCTTTAGCCTTCCCGACATCTTTGCTTCTCTCCATCTTTTAATATTTTCCTGAAAGATAGAGAAAAATCACGAAGACAATGGACCCCACGTGATATCTATTAGCGTTTTGAGTCCTCAAAGGTGTAAAATATTGAAAATACTTAAGGCGTCCATCTGTGTAGATGACCGCAGATCTGTTCGAAGTTTTGATTTTCAAAGACCTAAAAACTTAGAAAATGCATGAAGAATCAGATCTACTTAGATAAACGCGGATCTGTTCATAATTTTGATTTTCAAAGACGTGAAAACTTATAAAATGCATGAAGAATCAGATCTACTTAGATAAACGCGGATCTGTTCATAATTTTGATTTTCAAAGACGTGAAAACTTATAAAATGCAAGAAGAATCATATCTACTTAGATAAACGCGGATCTGTTAAAAATTTTGGTTTTTGAAATCATGAACGGAAAAAACCGTAGTGTTCCATACATCGTTATTTTCAGAAAACGAAGCCTGAAACAAGTCATAGGAGAAGATAAATCTTTTACTGGGATGAAGGTCCCTGTTTCTAGCGTCAGATTGTGAACACGAAAATCAGGTATCATCTGAGTATTCACAAATAATGCGCGCCGACTCATGACAATACAGGAAATAAGCTGCGCCTGAGGGGAATGGATAGGTTATGTCGAATCCTTGACTCAGAGTTCTAATACTCTTCCTCGTCTCATCAACTACAATCATTGTTCTTGGCTCATACAATAAGGTAAATAGTGGATGAAATATAAATGTACGAACATGATATACCATAAGTATCGAATTGAACATATAAAGTATAAATGCATGAATATAGATGAAACAATTAACTTATATGATTCATCACTCAGATATCTGTCTACGGGATTGGGTTTTTCATTATATGTATGAAGGTTACAGAAATAGTCGAATGACTTTGAGACCAATATAAGCCTGCGTAGCAGGAGGAACTTCACTTACACTTTATCTATCTCTCTGTCTCTCTCCTATTCTCCTCTCAATGTTTTTCGGCCCTCTCTTCACTTGAGAGAGAGGGGTATTTATAGAGAGGTTACGTGGGGTCCACTTCTGAAGCCCGTTATAACCTTATCCTCTTGTGTTTTGTGCCACTCACGCAGAAGTCTTCGTGTTCTCGGCTGCATCTGCGTGTTCTGTCTGGTACGCAGTATTATCTACGCTTCCAATACAGGCTGACTGACACGTATGCTGTTTGAGGGTATTTAAGGCGGGTAGTTGAGATGCCTGTCCGCGGTAGACAGCTGTCCTTTGCCCCTGTCTTGTCTGCGTCAGTCTGACTATCCCAAGCCGTAGATCTTAGATCTTTCTGGGGATAGGATAAAGTGACTCTTGGGTTATCCTCTAGTGCTTCGGTGTTCTAGTGTTTCTGTCTCCTCGATCCTCTACCGTTGGATCTGGTGGGTGGCGACGCTATCTTGACAAGGCGCGTCTCTTGGTTGTCCACGTGTGATATCATATCTTGATGCTCTCCGCCGCATGTCCTCCACGTGTGTCTTTGTGGACACGTGGCGGAAGATGAAATGTATACCTACATTGTGAGAGTATATTTAAGAACAAACGTAGGTATCTAATCTAAAAGAATCCTTATGCGGTTATGGTTGCCACGTGTTGTTCAGCCTTTTCTTTTTCCCGATTGTGTACTGAAATCTGCCCTTATGTGCACTATGTAAGACTGCTGATTGTTGAAGCGAAACGATATTTCTTTTTATCAAAGTTTTTTTCATTTTATAGTTTGAGATCCTTTTAACATTCACTTTTTTTATACATTATAATTTTCTATATGTTTGCCGCATATTGGGATGGATATTCTGTTCATTTTATATATTGGGATGGATATTCTGTTCAATGTCCACATCATGTTTAGAATGACCTGCATTTGAGCAACGGTTGTCAATTCAAAAATGATTAACATACCGAAATGATTATACCAGGGTTTATCCCGTGTGAGAGGATGGTGAAACCCTCTTCAATATTTCCAATCTCAATGTTACAATCATTTCTCTCTCTACCATTAGATTTTTACCTGGATTTATGTCACAATTAGTCTCAGTTAGTGTAGAATGATTGTTGTCAAATAACCAAACCTCAAGTTAATTATTATTTTTATTCATTTTAATATACTTTTAATGGTTCTGCAACTTACTGTGTACCCAGTACCCACGTCGATATTCCTACAATTGTTTTTTAACTTTTTGAGTGTTGATTCAACAGGTGGTGCTGTAAGCACCTAGACCATTGCCGAATTTTAATGATCCTTCTAGCCTCCATGTCTTCAATAAAAATGAAATATAGGACTCACAATTTACAGAAGGAAAAGTACCCCATGGATCTTTCAACACCTGACCAAAATGTCGCCAAAATATAAAATCTAACCTTAAGGCTAATCCCAATGGGCTAGATTGGAGTGCTAGATTGACCAAAAAGTGTTGCAAATCAAAAAAATAAGTGTTGGAAAAAAGTTAACAGTGATAGTTGATAGTTCTCTCTCCTATCAGTTGCTCGCAGTCCAACTATCAAGGAGATTGAAACGCTGAACCATTCGGCGCTCAAAAAGTGGTCTAAACGTTGAACCGTTCAGTGCTGGGAGAAAATTTTCTGATCTAACGGCTGAGATTTAAAGCGTCGAACGGTTCGGCGTTATATGGTGATCCCGCTGCTAATCTAGCTGCTAGATTATCCATCCCATAGGACTTAGGAGGTTGCCCATGCTGACGTGGATGGCCAATCTAACAGCTAGATATCTAACCCATATGACTAAGCCTAAGATCTTCCCAGAGGGTGTTGTAAACCAACATATTCCAATTTTGTGTATGCCTACCTAAGCAAGCAAGATTTGCCAACAAACAAAAAATGTAGGTGTATTGGCTAGCACAACACAAGAAAAAACTTCAAGGATCACTTATTACTGACATTACTTACAACAAACAAAATTCCGGCCCGTTACGGCACGGATCATATCCTAGTGGATCGGATACAAAAAGAATTTTAGATACGGGTTCACAATAACTTTTTACTCCCTCCGTCCCAAATTAATTAATTGAGCTAATTTGTTTTAAATTTTGTCTCACAAATAATTGAGCTATCTCACTAATCAAGGGATACTCCTAAAGCTACCCTTTTGATTGATTATTGTTACTATAAGAAATATGTATAATTTGATAGTCAGGTTTATATTCGTTAGGTAGGTGTTTTAAAATGCTTTTCAATGGTATAAAGCTTAACAAAAACCGTGGTATAGTTTAAGAGATAAATCATTTCTAAGGTTCACTAGTTATTATCCATGAGGGTATAATTGTAAAAAAAAAAATACTTACACATACTCTTATTTTTTCCTTACCTTAATAATTGTGCAAACTACAAAAAATTCAATTAATTTGAGACGGAGGGAATATATGACATATATATATATATATATATCTCCAAATGTACTAGGTATCACCCCGGCCTACGACCGGTGCTCAACCTCTTCGATCATTTTTGTTGTCATGGAAAAAGTTGGTTATCCATATTTGAATTTCTTTTTTCTTTTTATATCTATATTTTATTTAAATAAGACATAAAAAATTGAGGTCGTAACAGCACAAAATTGAGACAAAAAAAGTATTTGACTACAATAAGAAAAAGAAATTACTGATATTAGTTTTTGTGAACAACAAAAAGAGGCGCCCAGTACGTATTAATAAATTATAACAGCGACTAAGCACTTCTGACGGAGAACTTGAGCTTGTTTATTACGTTTTATTTATGCTTGCATTTCCATAGTTGCACGCACCTTAAATGGAGGAGAAATACCACCTATTCAAAACACTGAGAGGATCCTCGTGCAACTTTTGGAAGATAGTTGTACTGAACACTTGTAAGTGACTTCCGTATCTCATATCCCTGGCATTACAATTCCAAGTCTTTAATAACTTTATTGACAGATTTATGTTAGCAACATGATAGTTACAGCAATCAGGCAAGTAAGTTAAGGATATCAGTGAGTACCTTCCGCTATGATAGATGTATAATCTTTGACAAATCAGAAATCCATACAACACTTGTGCTTTACTGGTGCGCAAATAAGTTCCTTCCAGGAACACTTCATACCCCTTCATATAATGTCTTAAAGAGCAACCTTTGTTTCTTGGAAAACCCAAGTTTATAATTCACAGTTCGGTCTTTTTTTCTGTAAGAGATTTTTTTACTGGAATCCCTAGTTTCACGTCCCACACTCTTTGATGCTTCAATCGATGGATATAAAGAAGTCAGATTTTAACTGGTATTGCTTCATCTAAAACCCTTGAATATTAATGACAGAAGAGGTAGCCATCTACTTCGATTACAGAGGTGCAGTAAGCATAGAATGTAAGTGTGACGGTCAGGAAATACATTAGGTACGAAATATGTTCATCATCCGGTCTCTCACTCATCTGAAATTTTTTTGGTGGTGTTTACGGTTTTTGGTTGCTGGAA
Organism: Papaver somniferum; assembly: GCF_003573695.1. Lineage (NCBI taxonomy): Eukaryota > Viridiplantae > Streptophyta > Magnoliopsida > Ranunculales > Papaveraceae > Papaver > Papaver somniferum. Next base: position 122,838,199 of record NC_039362.1, read on the forward strand.
ATTGAGGTACATGCCAAGCAAACGGAATTTCCTCTGTGCAATTCACAAATTGAATGATTTCTCTCACTGAGCCCGAACTCGTATAGCTCCAGTTAATATTCGAAGCACCAGAAGAATCATAAGAATCCCCTAAAAATTCTAATCGATTATATAAAACACATTACAATCTGTTCTACCATCTAAAATCTACCGTGATCAGATATATTGTTTTAAGCTGAATTTGAGTCTATAAATTTTGATGTTCTCATAGATATATCGTCGGTACCGTACCTGAAAAAACAAAACCAAACTATTTGAGTAGAAATTATATTCATAGTACTCAGAATAACAGAGATTAAAGCTTCTAAAGCAAAGACGATTTCCGCGATTAAGTTCTGTAATATTCCAAAGTTCTGTAATATTGAAACTCCACGAGAAGTAGAAAGGAAAGAAAGAGTTTCATATCTTGTGTTTTTATTTCTCCTCGAGTTGTATATGCTTGATTATAAAGCACAATGCAAGTACATCAATGTGGCGACAATAGATGCGACATGAGATCCCTTATGAATGACTTTCTTATTCCCAATAAGGCAAAAATAAAATATTAATCTATTTAAACCCGTATGCTTTCAAAAAAATTAACATCAAAATTATTATTTAATGGATATTAAACGGTTTAAGTTAAAAAACTTACCTTAAGTTTCTTATTTTCGTCCTCTATTGTTGATAGCCTCTTTGCGTAAAGCTTATTTATTCGCATGGTTGTGTACCATGCTTCATTTTATCTCTTTTGTTTGTTCATTTGAATAGCTTCGTTATAAATTCAGTGAGACTCGAGTTAGGGGATGAATGCAGTCGTTTATGACCTGTAGCTACTTCATAATTTCAAAAAACATTAAAGCGAGACAACATCACAATCTGGCTACACTTTAAATTCACAACAAACTCTAATACAACTTAAATATATTAAAATATGAAGTAACAGTTCCCTAATTGTACCGTATGAACAATATATCCCTTCCAATTGTAGGCAACCCATAAGTGTTAGAGGACTGCAATATAACCTCACCAACCTCCATTTACGTTTGCAAGTAATCTTCGATGTCATCTTATACTATTAGATAAGATACGAAAAGAAATCAAAAATGTCAATCGTTAAGAAAATCATGGAAAACCACTATTATTGAAGAATGAGGCAAAAAGATAGCATGGTAAAACTTGCGCAAATATGAAAATCTAAACTTAAACAATAAAACAACATGAACTAATGATATACTTATGCGACCAAAAGTGCAGGAACTCACATGAATCAGTGAATTGATGAGATTGAGTTCGCACAATGCAAAATACTAAGATGCGTAGTTACAGTTTAAAAGAAGATGTGCGCATCCTCCGATGAAAAATTATCCAAATGAGAGGACATAAATACCTAATAGATTTTGCAATATGTTGTCATTGTTATCATTGTTGGACTATAGGAAAAATTGCTTCGGGAAATTGTTCCATTGATAACATATTGAAACTAAATTGCTTTTGCAGTTTCAGTTTAATATTTGTTATCTAATGGATTTTGATTATATATTCAAGTATCTTTTCGGAGATGACCAAATCCAGCGTGACGATGATCAAGATTCTTACAAAGTTGACCAATGGCTATTGGAATGGTAATTATGATGATATTTGGAGCAGGTTCTTCCTTTTATGGAGGATTATGTCTTAATGAAAAAGAAGTTTTTAAGGGGTTACAATTTAATGAGAAGACCATTGTTTGGATTATATCATCTATCTTTTTGATCAAAAATTATGTACAATTGTTGTATTTGTTAAAGGGCCCATGCCCATGGATGTGTGGTCCAAAACGAATGTCTTTTGGTATCCCTTTTAGTCTCATGTAACTAATAGAACTTTGATGATTAGATAATCCATCTCTTTCTCTTTCCTTATCTTTTATACTACAAAACGTTATCATGCACGATGCTATCCGCAGTGCTAGATTGGACCAATTGTTTTTTTTTCTTTTCTACATGGATAAGTTAGATCAGCGCAGTTATGTAATCATCGTTAGGCAAATGTTGAAATCCTTGGAACCAAATCAGCTAAGTTGGATATATTTTCTCCTATATATTTATTTTTTCTTTCTCTGTTTTTGACTTCGGTACATGCAATATTAAATCTGTCCGTGGTGAAAGTTAATTTGATTAGTCTGTTCAAGATCTGTTCTATATCTATGTATCTCATAATCAATTGGTTAAATCCGTGGTGAAAATTAACTTATGAGTATGGATCATATATCAGTTAATTTGAATGAATGAATGTTTTAATTATAATATTATTATGTACATGCTATAATAAACATAACTTGATTATGTTATGTGTGGGTGATAATAGGTCGTGGGTTGGAATCATATGGGAAAAAAGGAGATGGGAAAGTTCCATAGCAGACGACTAGGGGTAGAGGAACCCGTTCCAACTCGGTCCTGTTCCAGCTGTTCCAACTCGGTCATGTTCCAGTTGGGTTCTGTTCCAGACTAGTTTTGGGGCGTGCGCGATTAAGGTCGTCCCGGTCCTGTCTATGTACAGGGGGAACCAAAGTATTAGTTTGAGGTATGTAACTATAATTATAATGGCTTCTACATTGAGTACTTTCTAGGCTTATTTACTTGTTTTTAGAACATGCCTGGTTTTGACCGTTTATAAGTCCATATCATATAAACGGTCAAGTTAAAGTATAACTGTTGATCTCGGTCATAAAGAATTTTGGTTTTATTGTTACTCTTGAATATGATATTGACTATAGTTGAATGTTGTTTTTTGTTTTTTCAATTGGTTGTACCAACTCGATTTCAATGTATTTATTTGGGGTTTAAAAGTACTTGAGCACCATTATTGCGTACTTGATATTTTCTCCCCGAATTTAAATGTTCCGTGGAATATAATCCACTTGATCGACTATTAAAGAGTCGGTAGTTTCAAAGATACGTTGCAAATAAAATCACATGTATTTCAATTTTTTGTGGAAGAACTCACAAAAAGTGATATGAGTCAGAAAATTTCCATTTATTTACTTAATCTATGATACTAACGAACTAGTATATGTTGAATTATGACAACAAGAGAACTATCTTGAGTAATTTATTCAATCTAAAGTAAGTGGTTGACATGTATAGTGGTCTTCTCTTGGCAAGTTGACATAAAGAAATTTCTGAAATTAAGCTAAATGTAGCAAAGTTGAAAATGGAAAAAACCCTGAATGAGGGTCAGACGTATCATACGCTTGTTGTCATAGTGAAATATGTGTATAGGAACATATATATCATGAGACAAACATGTACTTTTGTCTTTGGTAGTAATACCAAACATGAGATTAGTTAAAATGTAATTCTAGCTCCCATCATAAATGAAAGAGTTGGAAATACACCTGGTTATAGGTGTTGGTGTATGCAATGTAATGCATGTGTGTATCATAGTATCAACCAATTTCTAGAGGAGATCATGCTTTAGACATCAACTTTAATGACAAGAAGAACTTTGCTTGTCCAATTGACTATTTAATTGAACTAGATCCAATGTCTGCGTTTATGGAATGAAAAGTACAACATTCCCAGGAGACATAAATTCTCTGAAGCACTTGAGATATATCTGGATGAAAGGTAACATATATTCACTCTAAAGTAATTGAGTTGAATCCGGTTTTTGTTATGTAATAAGGCCACACCACTTATTAAGTCTCTCAAGACTCAATGTCTAAACTGATAGTGGTTTTTCTTCCACTAATTTAAGAAATACACTAGTTGTTGAACTAATTCCTTTTAATGTGACTACAATGATTGGATTATAGAGCGAAGCACTGCTCAAAGGGTGTTCATGCGTGAAGTATTATCTACCTTTTCGGAAACTTACAGTGAGAATGGAGTTGATTGCATCTATAAATTATTTCTAATGAATGAGGAAGGAAGCATATTCTTAGAAAATTAATGTGTCAATCTAGTGAATTGTAAATCACTGGAACTTGAATTATTGAATCCATATTAACCCCAACAATGAACTAATTGGGATTGATTAACAAATACTTTGACATAAGCATAAGGCACATTGGTTGTGACACAATGTTCCATTTTGAAAGTACTAACACAGACATCACTTCATTTGAGTGTACAAGATAATGAACTAATAGAATGCGAATTTACGGCATCTATCACAATCAGTGATTTCTAAAGTTACTAGATTTTCAATGCCTCTCCCCATTATGCTTTAGAGTAAGAAAGCACGTCACTCATCTTACAAAGTCTTTCTTTAGTAAAACATGATTGAGACCATCCTGTTTTACTTCGATGCAAATGGTAAATAACTCATTCTTCAAGGAAATAAAATGTTGTTAGTAAACATATATCCATGCATAATGCGGACCATTCAAGTGATTTATGGCTCTGGTGGATGATTCGATGCATTGAATCAGTTATCACTCACAACAAACGATGCGTTTAATTTTTGTAAAAATCATAGCACATATTACACAATGCAAAGTGCAAAGTGCAAAGGCTCACCACCCTTGTTAATGCTAGAGAATTTACATCAAAAGGATTTGATGAATATTGCATGTTTAATAAGATCAATGTAGAGCATCTTATACACAATGGTCTCGCAGAGACTACCACCAAAGGTTACAGATGGTGTCTGAGGAATAGGTTATGCGTACCAACCTACCTTTTATTGCTTTGTGATATGAAATATTCGCGCATATTTACTTAATTTATTTTAGAACCCAATATTAGTCAACCTTTTCTGCTTACCAGTTGGTAACTGAATTTAAGCCTGACATTTGTGTTCTTACGCATTTTTGGTTGCATTATATATGTGTCATTACGAGTCCACATCGTACTATGATGGGTCACGAAAAGGATTAAGTAATTTTGTTAGATATTTACTTTCAACAACTATCCGCATTTTAAAACCTTTGGCAGGAGATCTCTTACCGCTAGATTTGCGGGTTATCACTTTCATGGGACAGTCTTCCCATCGTTAGGGGGAGATAAGAAAAAGTATTTTCTAAGGGAAAGACAGGAATTGTCATGGTGTATTACCACTGTGTCTCATAGCGATTCTTGTACTCCAAAATTGTAAATGTGAAGTGAAACAATAATCGATTTTCGGAATATACATTGATGTCACTAAAGTGATGAGATCACACATACCAGCTGCAAACCTACCTGCAAGGTTACAAATTCTCAATAAGGATATACACCATAGGCTAAGGTGTTGCAACTATATGAGTGGAAGTGTGGTTGAGGTCGTGGCTCCATAAAGGAAGTTGGAGAGACCACTTGGTTCGATCAATCCTCACCTAGAAAGGAAGTAGGTGAGGAAGGCACGACTTATTCATATCATCAGAAATCATCTCATAAGATTGTCTCTGAATATGTCCATGAATCAAACTGGAGGATGCTCCAAAGTTTAATGATTCCAGAGAACAATGACATCCCAAGTGCATTATGATAATGCTCATGATTCAATGGAAAGATCATGCGAGCATATTGATGATTAATTTCATATACACTTGTTTAAGAAAATAGAGCAAGATAAGATACCAAGTTATTTGTTGCTTAATGTCAATGAAGAGCATATTTGGCCTATAAAATCCATGTAGACCTTGGTTCTTTGACAAATATACAAGTATTTGGTATGGTAGTGATAACCAACCAAGTGTAAAGCCTATTGTACATACATGATTAATTTTTCACAAAGCATAATGAGAGGAAAGCAGTCTTAAAGGATAAAGACTCGCCTTGAGGCGCGAGGTTTCTCACAAAGCCCTGGAATTGTTCTCTTGTGATGAACGTTACAGCGTTCCGCTACTTAGTTAGCTTAATAGTTTCAAAAGGACTTTAAATGCAGCATATATATGTGGTTTTTACGTATCTCTGAAAGAATCAAGAGATAACAGATATTTATAGTATACCCATCTAAGTGACTATTTGATTTGGAGGGGATAGACAAGTAAGTTGTTTTTGTTAGAGCATAGCTCGGTTGAACTCACCAAGCGTTGGTATGTCAAGTTTGGATGTCATATTTTAGTGAACCAAAACTCATTTAAAGATTCTCTTGATTATGTACTAGACTCAACCTCGTATAGGTTAGCTTGAAAGTATTAGGATATGAGACATTACAAGTATTACGTGAAGACTTGAAGAAGTGAAGAAGTAAGGAGCTACAACGACAACATCATCCTTCCACTTGAGGTTAGTGATATTTGACTTGAACTGTTTCATTCCCTAATTTATCTTTCAAGTCGTGCATATTGAAAACATAACTGAGAAGCATGAATGAGTATACTCTAGTTAGACGTAGTATTAAGGAATACAATATGAAGTATAATGCTTATCTTTTGAACTTCATATATAAGACATCGACATAATCGTTTGAATGCTATTGTGATTATGTATGGGTATGAGGTGAAGATTTCATCCTAGGAAACAATGTTTTACATTCGTTTAAAGGAAGTAAATTCATGAACTTGTTTTGTGAATCGAAAGGGAAATCGCTAGGCTTATTGGTATTGTTATTCATTGCATATCTTTTGAACTACCAATATGTGTGATTAGTATAACCGCTCATGACTTGCTTATGTTCTTGGTAAAACTATTCACAAGGCCTGACTTTTGTATTGGTATGACTTTCATTAGTGAAACCGATCTTCAGTAATCACCTGAGATGACATGATCGATTTAGTGTTATAGGTATGACCAACTCTATGCAAAGGGGAACGGATCCTAGTAAGAGGTGCAACCGATCACAAAAGGGGAACAGATCCTTGTATGAGGTGCAACAAGTTTCTAGATATTGGGAACCGATCATATGAACATGTGCGACACGTTTTCAGATATTGGGAACCGATCCTATGGACATGTGCAACAAATACAAGTTAGATACCATATATATGTGGGAACCGATCTAGTACCTAGTCAACCGAATTTTGGAAAGCTAGTGTGACTAATTCCAGTAACCGACTTTTGGAAAGTTAAGTCCCAACCATTTATCAAGTCAACATACTTCGTTGTTGTATTGTCTCGATCTCGTATCCATAGACGATCACACTAAGTGTGAACCGATTAGTTGTATTGTCTCCACTCAATGCATAGACAATCATTTTCGGAGAAAGGACTTATAGGTGGAAAAGTTTTAGATTGAGGTATATTTGGGTACCCTCGTCTTTTCAATTGGTATCAGAGCAGGAAAACACGAAAAGATCTAACAATATGTGTTTGGTGCGATCCAACCTATAAGAAATTGAATCTAGGTCTGATTCAGATAACATTATGCAAGAGTATGAATACTCAAAAGTTGAAGATGTCACCACTTCGTTAACTCATGATCCAGGAGTTGTGAAAACATCTATGTCGTTCTCTGATGGAAAATAGGATGTTGATAAGACTCCTAAAGCCTATAAAATCTCTGTCTTCTAAAGTGTTGATATTAAAGACGGAGTCAAATCTTCTTAAGCAGGAGATCAGAGATAAAGACATTCAACTGAATAGTCTAGTCAAAGAGAATATGGATCTCACTGTCAAATTAGAAGCTCTTGGTAAATCTCTTACTCAAGATAAAGAGAAACGTCCTATGACTCTGACTAATGATGTTGTTGTGATTTCTTCTGATGTTGAGGAAACTAAAAGTCCTTGCTCGACTTTTACAGACTGTGATAAAACCGGTTTAGTCACATCTGAAACAGATCAAGATGATGGTAGTTTGCCTAACTACATCAAGTCAGAAGAGGATAAGAAACCATATTCTATTTTTACTGATGATCAAACGAAATCTTGTCCAAAAGAAACTTTGAACTGATTCTGTGTAAGTAATCTTAAGGAATACAACTTTTAGTCACTTGACAGGAAACTTATACTTCTTCAACATACGGTGGTAAAAATATTGAAAGAAGTTTCTTGTCTTAAAAAACTGAAAGGCCATTCCTCAATAGAAAGACAGATTATACCACTACCCGATAAGATCAACTCAAAAGAATCAGAGGAAAGAGTTGATAATCGCTTCTGGAAAAAGGTTCCTCCTCACCCATATCGAAACAATTCTTGTTTTGATGAAGAACGATTCCAGAAGAAAGGGAAAGAGAGAATCTCGGCCAAAAGAAACAATCAGGAATTTCTGATAATTGTTTCAGACAATCATGCTGATGTGGACCATAAGGAAATTCTTAGGATGAGAAAATATTATGAAAATCTCATTGATAGAATTAAGAGAGATTTATCTATCTCTGAAAATTCTCACATCAGTATATCTTCTCCAAATGATCATGTCTCTAGAGTTAGAAAATATCATTATTCTGGGAGAAAATGTTTTGGGCAGAAATTCCCAAGGAGAAACATGAACTACGGTTCTGATACTCGCTGTAAGCTAGAAAAAGCTTACTCCGATACAACTTAGTTGTATCTGAAAATGCGGGGGTCTAACAACCACACCCAACAATTCGTTTGGAAATCTGAGAGGACTTACTCCAGTACACTTTTTAGAGAATCAACTAGACAGTCAGACTCAATCTAGAATAAAGTATATCAAAGAGTTTAATATCTCTAACTCTTAATTCAATCCGCAATCAGCAAATAGAAATTTGCGAGCCCGATTGAATATAAGAAGAATTACTTGAACGATACCAAAGATCAATGTTCAAGTGTAAATCAACAACCAAAGGTTGGATATTCTAATTGATTGATCTTAACGCACAACCTGTGATATTTCAATTATATAACAAAATATAATGCGGAAAAGAAATAACACAGACACCAGAATTTTGTTAACGAGGAAACCGCAAATACAGAAAAACCCCGGGACCTAGTCCAGATTGAACACCACACTGTATTAAGCCGCTACAAACACTATCCTACCACCAATTAACTTCAGACTGGATTGTAGTTGAACCCTACTCAATCTCACACTGATTCAAGGTACAGTTGCGCTCCTTATGTCTCTGATCCCAGTAGGATACTACGCACTTGATTCCCTTAGCTGATCTCACCCACAACTAAGAGTTTCTACGACCCAAAGTCGAAGACTTGATAAAAAAATTGTCTCCCACAGAAAAGTCTATAGGATTGAATAAATTTGTCTCCCACAGAAATACCCATGAGTTTTTGTTCTGTCTATTGATAAATCAAGGTGAATATGAACCAATTGAAAAACCAGACTTATATTCCCGAAGAACAACCTAGTATTATCAATCACCTCACAATAAACTTAATCAACTAGCGAATCAAGTTATTGTGGAATCACAAACGATGAGACGAAGGTGTTTGTGATTACTTTTCTATCTTTCTTATCGGAGATATAAATCTCAAGCCGATTTTACAATTGCACTCAATCACGATAGAAACAGCAAGATCAGATCACACAATTACAAAGAGAATAGTTGGGTCTGGCTTCACAATCCCAATGAAGTCTTCAAGTCGTTAACCTACAGGGTCTCGAGAAGAAACCTAAGGTTAAAGGAGAACTGACTCTAGTTATGCAACTAGTAACACACAGGAGTTGTGGAGATTAGGTTCCCAATTGCTAGAGTTCTCCTTTATATAATTTTCAAATCAGGGTTTGTAATCCAAGTTACCTTGGTAACAAAGCATTCAATATCACCGTTAGATGAAAAACCTGATTCAACCAAGCTAATATATTTCAACCGTTAGATCTAACTTAGCTTGTTACACACAAATAAAATGTATCCTCATTTAGGTTTATGTAATCGTACCCAAACGTGTACACCATGTTGGTTCACAAATAGTTAACTGAGGTTAGCCATATGATTACTCTCATATCAACCTTATTCATCTTAACCATAACTAGTTCAAATGACTCAAATGAAACTAGTTAAAAAGTTGTTCGAGTGTTATATTCTCATGGATTTATACAAGAACATAATTGAAGCAAAATCGGTTTGATTCACTCGAATCAATACATGAACGTTATAGCCACGGTTTGCAAAGATTGCATTCCTTATTGATAAATGTTTTAGGTTCATGTACAACCGATTTTAGAAAGTAACCACTTAAGTATGCGTACGGGTATGCGTACTTAAGCAACCGGATTTGAGTTTGTTTTAGTTTTCAAACTCAGCAGAAATTCACGGACGCGAAATTTCCACCAGTACACATACGGGTACACGTACTTTAGGTCACCGGATGAGTTTGGTTTTGGTTTTCAAACTCAGAAGAATTTACGGACGTGGACTTCCGCAAGTATGCGTACGGGTACGCATACTTACCCAATCTCCTACAATCTTTTTGTATACACACAAGTATGCATACTTTAGGCTCCCGGTTTTGGACTGATACACTAATATGTGAACACACTATGCTTATATCCAAAGATGTTACAAGATTCTAAACTTTTTATTTCAATCATTGAAACATTCTTCTATAATGACAATAGCCGCTTTCACACACTATTAGCATCAAAGCAATTTTCAAGATATTGAAATAGTCATTATCGAAACATTCCAAGTCTTACACCAAATGATTGTATCACACAAACCATGTAAGATGTTACTCGACAATTTTCTCATGATATAAGATGAACTTGGTCGAAGCGAAAGCTTACCAACAAATATTTCGATAAATGTGTAAGCGAGATATACTCAGCTCGAAATCTCAAATGTGTATATAGAAAACTATATCGTAACACGACTTATGTCCCAATATAGGAGATAGAGTAGAAATAGACTTTCTAAGTGATAAATGAATTTAAGTCTCCATATACCTTTTGTCGATGAAGTTCCACAAGCTCTCCTTAGTAGTTCTTCGTCTTCAATTGATAAGCGTCGTGAAGTCTACGCTCAACTACACAAACTATGTCCTAGTCTGAGACATCTATAAATAGGCTAGAAATCATGACTTATAGTTTTGATCACTAACATTGACAAACATGCTTGAGATAGCAACGCATGCGAGTTCGACCGAGGAGTTCTCTAACAATCTCCCCCTTTGTTAATTTTAATGACCAAACTATCAATACATATGAATTACAAAATAAATAAAAATTATATCTTCTCATCCAAATGCTTGATCTCCTTAGCATCTTCAAGCGACTCGAAATCTTCGTCACTTCCAAATACTCCATGATCCCAAAGGTTTTAAGTTCAGCATCATAGTTGTTGAAGATCCGTAGCGATAACAATGAGAAAACAAATGCTCTCAATCATTGTTATACAGTGTCATAGTATTATTACACAACATCAAATTTCAATTGTATCACAACTTTTACAACAATACTATGGTGATATGTATCACTCCCCCTTAGTCAATACTTCGTCTCGACATGAAAACCACTCCCCCTTACATAATGATCCGTAAACCATATGTATTTGTAGTATCACACTACACATTAATTCTCCCCCTTTTTGTCAATATAAATTGGCAAAGGTACGAAAACTAGTGGGATCCTCGTGAAATTTTCATAGAGACACTTCATGACCAAAAGAGAATACCATATCAACTTATTTAGATGCCATCATAAAGCCGAAGCTAAATGCATTCATCAAGGAGTTTATAAAGATACAAGATAACCCTTATAATATTCCACAACCGCACTCCCCACAAAGATTTGGCAAATAAGCACAAGTTCAAAAAGAACTCTCCGCCATAAAATGTCATTCCCGAAAGAACAACAAAGGCGACCTTACTTTCACAAGAAAATGAGGATTTCTTTGGACATAACCAAATCACATGAAAACATGAATTTGAGTCCAAAGTATTCAATTGAATTATTCACAAAAGAATGCATGACTAATTCAATCGAAATGCACAACTAAATTAACCACAAGAAAACCCATGATTAATTCAATCGGAATTACACAACTAAATTAACCACAAGAAAGTGATCAATTCAATTGGTCATGCTCGTCATAAGAGAACTTACAGAGCAACAACTAAACTGACCACAAGAGAATGATCAATTCAATTGGTCATGCTCAAACATAAGAAAACTTATGGAGCAACACAGTATATGCACAAAAATGTGGGGAGATCGACTAATACTGCGGAATAGACAAGGATTCATTCTATTTTCCATCACTATTTGCACAATGACATACAATATACTTAATCCTTGTAGACAAAAGTTTTATCCTTTCTTCCATCAAAACAATGACATAAAAGGCCTTAGCTTTTGTAATGTCAAAAGTTCATTCTATCTTATATCAATACTTGCATACCGACATAATAGAGATAACTTTTGAACAAGTATCGGACAGTCACAGGTTCACGGACGTAAACAACATATCCCATAACAATTTGCAATATATAATATCATAAAAATTAAAATTGCAAAAAGCATCTTCCAAATACCTTAGAATTTAAATAAATAAATCTAAAAACATTGAAGATGAAAGCATTTGGCAATAGCTATGTGTAATCACAATAATTGTTATTCCAAAATCTAGTAATCCTTCTCAAAAACAAGAATAAATTCTCATAAGAAGTCTCCTAGGTATCAAGACAAACTCGTAATGCACATATAAGATGATTTGTCCTTAGAGGGTAGAGTCAATCTTTTTCACCCGGATTTACACCAAGAATAGCTACCAAAGGCGTATAAAAAGATTTATTTTTATTAACAAAGAAGAACATACAAAGTCATTAACGACCATGCACCATAGTTCACATAAGATGATTGTGAACATTAAAGAATCACATAACAATGTGTACAACATCCTATTCTTCAACTTCATTCTTTTTTATTCACCAACAACATTCTTTTAAAAGCTACAAAATATCTTAGAAGAGTATTTCTCCAAGAATCCAAGTGCCCAAGTCCAAGAGAAGTGGAACAAGTGCGACGAAATGGAGCAAAACACTCAAAAACAAGAGACAGGACAAAGACCGATCTTAACTCATTAAAATTAAAGTATTCTCATCTTCATTTTGAATATAATTCAAAGAGGAAGAGAATTCAAAAAGAATGAATTCATTCCGAGTTCGGACGAAGAAATTACGGCCAAAACAAGTTTACCGAATATCGACGTCTACAGGCAAGTATGCATACGGGTTTGCAAACGAATTTTCATGACCTGGAGCAGTATGCAAACGGGTATGTGTACTTAAACCCATGGATTTTGATTTTAAATGATTTTATGCATACTTGGTATATGTACCATGAAGTCCAAACATCCTGGACTACTATTTTCAAACCTAAACATTAAGGAACCTTAAACACAAATCAAGTTAGGTATAAATGAACGATAAGCAAGGTAAATGGATCATTATAAGTACTCTAAGAAAATAAAAACACAAATCTTGCTCAAGTTGATAGACATACCTTTCTAGAAGAATCCAATTGAATTCTACAGCCTTACTGAACATAATCTGTGCGCCCCAATTCTTGTGCTTCCCTCACCGTATACATAGCAGGGAATTTCTTGGTAAGGATGCACTTCCAACACAATCAAGTTGTGTTGAGGTGAACAATGTCTTGCTCACCACAAGTGATTTTTGGATTATCAAGAAAGATATCGCTTTTAGAACCTTTCACATCCAAATCCATCTTTCCAAAGAACTTATTAAGTTCTAACATCATGGAAACTGCTTTCTCCGTAGTCATGGAATTTTCTGGGAGATCATTCCTTTTCACACTCAAAACATCATTGAATTTCTTTGGTATCCACTTCTGAGTGCGTTTAGGAATAACCAGAACCTTCTTCCCATTATTCTCTTCAATATTTCTCGGAAGAGAAGTGGATTGACTATTCTTTTGCAAGTTAGTGTTTCTCTAGTTGGGAGCATCGGATCTTGTTTTAGTCTTTACGAAGTTATCCTTTAAATAACCATTACGATTGTGAAAAGGATTCGTATGACGTTTATAGGCAAATCTAGGTTTATCACAACACTGATTCCTTTGCCTAAAGGTTGGACAGTTACAACCTGTAACGTTAAGGGTATTACTCTTAACATATGATCTTGGTTTCACAACTTCTTGTGATGCCCAAACAAGAACATCATGAAGCTTCTTATTCCTTATACGGAAACGACATTCCTTTCCAGGTGACCTTTATTTCCGCAATAGTGGAAAACATAGGGAATGTTCTTACCTCGATCCGTGTGTGCTAACTTTGGAGGTTGATAAACTTTTCTCTTTTGAACCTTAACTGCCGGAGAAGGTATTTCACTTTTACCAAACATCAGGAATGTTCCTACCTCGATCCGTGTGTGCTGACTTTGGAGGTTGATATATTTTAATCTTACGAACCTTAACTTTGGGTGAAGGTATTTCACTTTTTCCATCAGTGAAAACCTTTTGTTGAGAAAAATCACTAGCCTTGACAAATTTTACCTCTTTGCTAATACTTGGAGCATCTATTCCTTATAGCCCAATCCTCGTGTATCACGATGATTTTTACTTGCTCCTAGCATAGTGGTTAATTTGCTTGAACTAGTATTGAACTTTTTCAAGTCATCTTCCAACACCTTGATTTTATCAAGAGCAACAACTAAATCAGCCTCAAGGCGTTTTTCTCGAGTGACATAAGCGCTTTCTCTGTCATCAAAACTTGCTTGCTGAGAGTCAATCCTTGCTTCAGTTTCTGCAAGTTTCTCTTCCAACAAAAAGTACTTTTGATAAATATTATCACATTCAAGTGATTTCATACGTAGGTTTTCCTTAGAATCTTTGAGGATCGATTCGTTAGAATGATTCGAAACATAAACACCTGTGTAACATCTTCTCAATTTCTTATTTGTACGAAAGAGATTAGTCAGAAAAGGTGTGACATGAGAAGTTTCCATCTTTTTCTTTTCCAATGAATTCAAAAGCTTAACATACTCTGAGACTTCCTCATCAATATCTCTATCAACATCTGAATCACCTTAATCAAAAAGTTCATATAACTGTTCTTCTATGCGTGTTTCCCAGACTTCAACAGGTTCTACATTAAGAGAATGTTTAGATACTGACCTAGATGTGACAGTTTTCTCAGGTGAATCCAAGCTGTGAAAAACATCTGGTAATTTATGAACCAGTACGTTATTAGAGATAGACTCTGAAAAAACGGGGGTCTAACAACCACACCCAATATTTCACTTAGAAACCTGTATGAACAAACTCCAATATACTTTCTAGAGAATCGACTAGACAGTCAGACTCAATCTAGATAAAAAGTATATCAAAGAGTTTATATCTCAATCTCTCGATTTGATATATACTCAAGCAAATAGAAATCTGCGAGTCTTTATCAAATACTAAAGAGATAACTTGGATGGTACCAAAGACCAATATCCAAGTGTCAATCAATTTAAATCAACAACCAAAAGGTCGGATATGCTAATTGATTGAACAACGCACAACCTGTGATATTCCAATTATAAAACAAAATATAATGCGGAAAAGAAACAACACAAACAACATAATTTTGTTAACGAGGAAACCGCAAATGCAGAAAAACCCCGGGACCTAGTCCAGATTGAACACACACTGTATTAAGCCGCTACATACACTAGCCTACTCCAAACTAACTTTGGTCTGGACTGTAGTTGAACCCCAATCAATCTCACACTGATCCAAGGTACAATTATGCTCCTACATCTATGATCCCAGCAAGATACTACGCACTTGATTCCCTTAGCTGATATCACCCACAACTAAGAGTTGTTACGACCCAAAGTCGAAGACTTTAATAAACAAATTTGTATCACACAGAAAAGTCTACGGTAATAGATAAATCCGTCTCCCACGAATATACCTACGAGTTTTGTTCCGTCTTTTGATAAATCAAGGTGAACAGGAACCAATTGATAAAACTAGACTTGTATTCCGAAGAACATCTCAGTATTATCAATCACCTCACAATAGTCTTAATCAACGCAGCGAAAAAAATATTGTAAAATCATAAACGATGAGACGAAGATGTTTGTGACTACTTTTCTATCTTGCCTATCAGAGATATGAATCCCAAGCCAATCATTATGATTGTACTCAACACGATAGAATCAGCAAGATCAGATCACACAACTACAAGAAAGTAGTATCGGTCTGGCTTCACAATCCCAATGAAGTCTTTAAGTCGTTAACCTGGTTTAGAGAAGAAACCAAAGGTTAAAGGAGAATCGACTCTAGCTTATGCAACTAGTATCACACGTAAGGTGTGGGGATTAGGTTTCCCAGTTGCTAGAGTTCTCCCTTATATAGTCTTTCAAATTAGGGTTTGCAATCAATGTTTGCTTGGTAACAAAGAATTCAATATTCACCGTTAGATGAAAATCTGATTAGATTCAAGCTAATATTTCTCAACCGTTAGATCGAAAACTTAGCTTATTATACACAAATGAAATGCACGTTTCTAGGCTTGTTTAATCGTACCCAAACATGTATATTTGTTGGTTCAGCAACAGTTAACCAAATGGTTAGCCATATGAGCAATTTCATATCAACCATATTCTTCTTCACCATAACTAGTTCAAATGACTCAAATGAACTAGTTAGAGAGTTGTTCAATTGCTTAGATCTTATGTAACTACACAAGACACAATCGAAGCAAAAACGGTTTGATTCACTCGAATCGGTTCATGAACTTTATAGCCACGGTTTGCAAAAGCATTCCTTAGTTTATATAAACATTGGTTCAAGAACAACCGTCTTTAGATATAACCAACTCAAGTTCGCGGTCTTGGTTCGCGGACTTAGGTTCCCGGAAGGAGTTCACAAACTCCAGCATATTTTCTCGGGACGAGAACTTTCGCCAGTTCGCGGACTGAATTCACGCCACTATTCCGGTTCTCTTGATCAACAAAGTTCACAAACTTTGGTTCAAGGAATAAGGACTTATACATATATGTGTTTCCACAACAATGCTTATATACACCGATGGTTATATAATCTAAACTCTCATTTAAATCATTGAAACATTCTCAGAGGACGTTGTATAGTTGTTATTCACAAACCATTTTTCGTCAGAGCAATTTTCAAAGTGATTGAAACGTAACATGACTTTCGTCACTAGGTAAAGATGAATTTGGTTAAAGCGAAAGCTTACCAACACATATTTCGATAAATAGATAGGTGAGATAAACTCGGCTCGAAATACCAAATGTGTATAATCAAAGTCTATATAGCAAAACGACTTTTGTCTCAAGATAGGAGATAAATAGTCTTTTGAGTGATATATAAGTTTAAGTCTCCACATACCTTTTAGTCGATGAAGATCCACCAGTTCCTTGAGTAGTCCTTCGTCTTGTATGAAGATTGTCATGGAGATCTTGAGCTCAACTAAACTTTCTATCCTAGTCTGAGACCTTATCTCTAGTATACTAGAAATCAAGACTTATAGTTTTGGTCACTAACATTGACAAACATGCTTGAGATAGCAACGCATGCGAGTTCGACCGAGCAATGCTCTAACAATCTCCCCCTTTGTCAATTTTAGTGACAAAACTATCAATACATATGGAATACAAAAAATAAATAAATTAACTTTTTTAGCTCCTATTCCACATGTCTAATCTTCAACATTACTCGAAATCTTCGTCACTTCCAAGTACTCCAATGATCCCAAAGGTTGTAAGTTCAGCATCATTGTTGTTGGAAATCCTATAACAACGAGAAAACAAGAGTTCTCAATCATTGTTATACAATGTCATAGTATCATTATACAGCGTCAAAGTTCAATTGTATCACAACTTCAACAACAATACTATGGTGATATGTATCACTCCCCATTAGTCAATACTCCATATCACATGGAAACTACTCCCCCTTACATAATGATACGAAAACCATATGTATTTGTAGTGTGAACTACATATTAATTCTCCCCCTTTTTGTCAATAAAATTGGCAAAGGTACAAGAACGAGATCCTAATGAAATTTCCGAAAGAGACGTTTCTTGACCAAAAGAAAGTAACTATCAACTTATTTAGAAGCAATCATAAAGCCGAAGTTAAATGCATTCATCAAGGAGTTTGAAGATACAAGATAACCCCTATAATATTCCACATCCACACTCCCCACAAAGATTTGGAAATTAAGCACAAGTTCAATTAAGAACTCTCCCCCATAAAATGTCATTCTCGAAAGAACAACAAGAGCGACCTTAATTTCGAAAGAAAAGAAGGATTTCTTTGGACATAACAAATCACATACAAGTATGAATTTGAATCCAAAATACTCAATTAAATTAACCACA
Source organism: Papaver somniferum (assembly GCF_003573695.1). Lineage (NCBI taxonomy): Eukaryota > Viridiplantae > Streptophyta > Magnoliopsida > Ranunculales > Papaveraceae > Papaver > Papaver somniferum. The sequence goes on from NC_039362.1 coordinate 122,856,341, forward strand.
AGAGAATTCATGACTAATTTAACCGGAAATGCTCAACATAAGTGAACTTATGGAGACTCAAAAAATCAATTAGATTAATCACAAGAGAACCCTTAATTAATCTAATCGGAATACACAACCAAACTAATCACAAAGAGTAATCAATTTAATTGGTCATGCTCGTCATATGAAAACTTACGGAGCAACAACTAAATAACCAAACAATATGATTAATTCAGTTGAATATGATCGACATAAAGTACCTCACGGAGCAACAACTAAGACAAAACAATGACTCAGTTGATAGAGTTCAACATAAGACACCTTATGGAACAACACAGTATATACACAACAATTGTGGATTGGAGATCGACCTAATACCGTGGAATAAGTAAGGACTCATTCTATCTTCCATCACCATTTGCACAATGACATACAATAGACATAATCCTTGAAAACAAAAGATTTTAACCTATCTTCCATCAATAATTGACATAATAGGCTTAACTTTTGTATTTGTCAAAAGTCCATTCATTATTTTATCAGTATGTGCATATCGACATACGAAAGACTTTACTTTTGACAAGATATGGGACATTCAAGTTCACGGACGCAAACACACATATCCCATAAACAATTGCACTATATAAAACCATAAAGATTAATACTACAAAAATCATCTTCCAAACAATTTAGAATTTAAACAAATAAACCTAAAAACATGAAGATGAAAATATTGTACATAGCTATGTGTAATCACAATAATGGCTATTCCAAACTCTAGTTATTCTTCTAAACTAAACAAGAAAAAAGAAGATTTACTAGGCAAACTAAAAATCAACAAGCTAAACCAAAAAACAAAACTCCTATGCCAAAGCCGGACATGAACTAAAGTCAAATAGACGGTTCAGGATCCTCTTGAGTCTTGCGGTCTTGGAGCTTGCGAACGACAACATCCTCTGCACCATTGGAGAGGATTTCCTTATTGGGAAGTTCTTTAGCACGGGTTTTCATGAGAGCAAGGTCAGAATTAACCTTTTTCAACTCAGTTCTTACCACATCAAGACACTTCATTGTATTAACAAGTTGATGTTTTTCTTCCTTGTAATATTTAAGAAAGTCATGAACCACTTCAGCAGAGATCATATCCCATTCTCAAAATCCTCATGTGAATAGCCATAGTAACATGAGGCATTGGGATGATCATCTTCAACAAAGGTTCTTTTCTTCCTCCCTTTGGACTCAAAACCAATACCTTTAGCAAGAAAGCCTTTAGCAAAAACACACGCTCGTGAAGAGGAAGACATTTCTTGTCAACAAATAACCTAGAGTATGTAAACGTGAATCAGAGGTTTGGTATTTAAGGGTTTCTTAGGGAAGAAGGTTTTTAGGGTTTACAAACTATTGACTCGTGATGGTAACCCGTGTACACATACGAATACAACATGCCCTCAAGGAATAAAACAAAACAAAAAAAGAAAACTTTTGCTACATGAAAATTTAAAAATGGCTCAATAAATTCTATCCAACCAGGAGTAATTTAGAGCAAAAGAGTAGCAGGCCACAAAATTGCAATAAGAATTGCATTGAAAGAGAGAATCGATACTAGACACACACATACTTTTAGGCAATATTGTCTGCAGACACTAGTTTAGCTAAAAACGATAAGAGGATAGCTCAACTAAGAAGAACACGAAATTGCCAAAGTATACCTGATTTTTACACATCTTGCTCAACAGGATTTTTATGACCAAGTTCTCAATCCTTGTGATTAATTAGCACAAGCATGAGCTCTGAGCTCATTAAGAGAATTGTGTTTAGGATCGAGTCTCTTTTTCCTTCTGAATCTAGAGAGGGATCCCTTTTGATGTGAGAAATTATCATAAAACTTACTATCATCAAAATACGAAACATAGTTTGAGTTCTTACCAGAAGAATTTTGACATGAGGAGGATGACAACCTGTCGACAATTTCTTTATACCCTTCAATTATCTCTATCAGAATATTTCTCATATCATCAATTTTTCTTCTTTATCCTGGAATTTCATTCACATCAAGGTTAATGTTATTTCTAGAGGAAATGACTTGATCTTTCCTTAGACGATTCTTGTTAAGACTTCTGTTCTGATTCAGAGAATTTGAGGAACTCATCGAACTGACCTTCCTGGTAACATACACAACGTAAGTACGAAAACCAACTGGTTTAGACATACGAATGTCAGTTACACCTTTGAGAATTAAGTCTAAGGTGTGTTGAAGTTGAACCAAGGAGTTTTTATTCAACATAGAGTTTCTCTTTTGTTTAACAGAGCCTTTTGCATCGCTAAAGAGGCATACTTTATGATCACAAGAGTGATTAGATAAAGTATTCTTAACAACCTTGTTAGGAGATTTCTTCCTTTCATGTGATGTGGAACATCCTTGATCAATGGGGATTTGAGACACATCTTTTCTGAGTGGAAATGATTTCGATTTTACTTCTAGAGCTGTAACATTTTCAGTTGTAGCAGAAGTACTTGGTACATTAGACTGCTCAGAGCATCCTTGAATAGAGAGTTTACTCAAGCGATGTTCTATTTCCAAAGCATCCTTTTTGAGGCTAGCCTCCAGAGACATACATGAAGAATGATCTTCATTATTTTCTTTGAATTCACAGCTTCTTACTACACCAAGGAGAACTTCAACATGATGTTTTAACCGATTAAATCTATCAGCTTGGATTCTAGTAAGATTTAGAATCAACTCACTCTCTTCAGCTGTTTCCCGTTCATTTAGAGAGATAGATTCTTTTGAAGGGTAATCGGAAGAACACATGTCGGAGCCAGTCTGTCTCGTTTGAACACAAGGTTCATCTATCTTTGAGATTGAAGAATTTTTCTCTTTAATAGAAATAGACGAGACAAAACTTTTATTTATGGTGACGCGTTTATCAGAGATACTATCATCCATCCTCAGATCGCTACAAACACAGACTTGTAAGGTCTTGAACGTGTTTGCCTGCTCTGATACCAATTGAAAAAGCGGGGGTCTAACAACCACACCCAATATTTCACTTAGCAACCTGTATGCACAAACTCCAATATACTTTATAGAGAATCAACTAGACAGTCAGACTCAATCTAGATAGAAAGTATATCAAAGAGTTTATATCTCAATCTCTCGATTTGATATATACTCAAGCAAATAGAAATATGCGAGTCTTTATCAAATACTAGAGAGATAACTTGGATGGTACCAAAGACCAATATCCAAGTGTCAATCAATTTAAATCAACAACCAAAAGGTCGGATATTCTAATTGATTGAACAACGCACAACCTGTGATATTTCAATTATAAAACAAAATATAATGCGGAAAAGAAATGACACAGACACCAAAATTTTGTTAACGAGGAAACCGCAAATGCAGAAAAACCCCGGGACCTAGTCCAGATTGAACACACATTGTATTAAGCCGCTACAGACACTAGCCTACTCCAAACTAACTTCGGTCTGGATTGTAGTTGAACACAATCAATCTCACACTGATCCAAGGTACAGTTATGCTCCTACGTCTCTGATCCCAGCAAGATACTACGTGATGAGTGCGAAAAAGTGCATGATTCTATATATTTTTCTTGGCATTTAACTCATCTTTTGTGCATTAAATCTACATTTTATCCCATATTCTGTATTTTCCTTGTTTTCAAGAATAAATATTTTTATTAATTAATTTTGCATTTTTAGGTAATAAATAAAGACTAGATGAGTTGCGGAGCGAAAAGTGCAATGACACGGAGAAAGCCGGCGGAAACTCTAGAGGAAAAGAAGTGCAGAATGCGGTATGGAAGACTCAAGGATGAAAATGGGCTCACAAAGGAAGAAATTGTTCTTAAAGAAGAAGTGGGCTCAAGATTGTTTAAGCCCAAACCCATTTTCTAAGCCTAAAATCAATACCCAAACCCGTTTCTCTCCTTCACCGTCAGATTGAATCCATTCCATCATCCAACGGTCGCTCCATCAGAGTCCATCGAGTTTTGATGTTCCTGTCTAACACTATAGCACCTAACTCCATCTCAGACCGTCAGTTTTGATGTATCCCAGATCCAAAGGTCGCTTCATATCCATTTCCATCGAGCCTTTGGATCATTCTTTCATCTTTTCATCCTACGCCTTTCACCATCCAAACATCAAGACTTGATGAGTCTGCTCAACACCCAAGAACCCAAATCTATTAACCCAACCAAACACCCCCTACTCCAAAAATATCGAACCCATCTTCTTCTCCTCCCTTCTCTGCACAGCGACGCTGTCGCCTCCGCCACCAACTCCATCTCAACCACCACAACCACCAACACGATTTCTCATATCAGCCAACAACTACACCCCATCATTCTCCTATCCCCTAGCCACTCATTACATCAACCCCTCAACCTATTCTTCCCACTGAAACCCTAGTTTTAGGGGTTGATGAAATTAGTGAGCTAGAAAGGCAATTGAAGGTGTGGGAAGCATCAGGAGACGAGAAGGAAGCATGGGTCGACGTATTTGAGTGTCATCAGAGATTAGGTGAGTCGATTTTAGATTTTTTAGTAAACCCTAATTTTACTGTTTGGGGATTTTTTTGGGGAAAAAGCTTGCATGTATAAATTGAAGACATGGGTGTTGATTTTGGGCATGCCCGGAGTAGCCGGTGCACCAAGTTGTAGTAGTTTATTTTCAGTATTGTGTTCATCATGTTATAATTTAATAACTAGGGTTTTGATGAAACCCATAATCATATGTTAAGATAATTCATGTTCATGTTGTTGTTCTTGTTGTGCTTCATTGCTTTAGGAATGATAGTTAGCTAATGGATCAAATTAGCCTGTGATCAATTGTACTGTAAGAAGACAGTTGATACTAGGGGTGAGTTAGTGAAGTTGGTTGATAAGTCATCCATTTGAGACCTCTCTGGAGGAAGAAATGTGCTTAATTGATAAAGGAATGACAGTTAGCTAATTGAACCAAATGAGCCTGTGATAGGTTGTGCTGTAAGAAGACAGCTTATACTAGGGGTGAGTTAGGGAGACTAACTGAAAGATCATTCATTGTAGTTTTATCTGGAAAAGAACAAGAACATAATTTGAATAGGCATTGCCTTAGCTTAGGATTATTGGGTGGATTCAAATGCCCTAGTGCTTTTACTCACTGTCACTAGAAAGATTTAGAAAACAACACCAGCTCCCTCCTTGTCCCTGTGGACTTCCCCTGCTTATTCATTATCTACTATCTGACCCTGTATACTTGCAGGTGTAAATATAACCATAGTTTTAGGTCTCATTCCTTGAGCTACCACTACGCACTTTATTCCCTTAGCTGATCTCACCCACAACTAAGAGTTGCTACGACCCAAAGTCGAAGACTTTAATAAATAAATTTGTATCACACAGAAAAGTCTACGGTAATAGATAAATCCGTCTTCCACGAATATACCTACGAGTTTTGTTCCGTCTTTTGATAAATCAAGGTGAACAGGAATCAATAGATAAAACTAGACTTATATTCCCGAAGAACAGCCTAGTATTATCAATCACCACACAACAGTCTTAATCGACGCATCGAAAAAAGATATTATGGAATCACAAACGATGAGACGAAGATGTTTGTGACTACTTTTCTATCTGTCCTATCAGAGATATGAATCTCAAGCCAATCGTTAAGATTGTACTCAACACGATAGAATCAACAAGATTAGATCCCACAACTACGAGAAAGTAGTATCGGTCTGGCTTCACAATCCCAATGAAGTCTTTAAGTCGTTAACCTGGTTTAGAGAAGAAACCAAAGGTTAAAGGAGAATCGACTCTAGCTTATGCAACTAGTATCACACGTAAGGTGTGTGGATTAGGTTTCCCAGTCGCTAGAGTTCTCCCTTATATAGTCTTTCAAATCAGGGTTTGCAATCAATGTTAGCTTGGTAACAAAGCATTCAATATTCACCGTTAGATGAAAACCTGATTAGATTCAAGCTAATATTTCTCAACCGTTAGATCGAAAACTTAGCTTGTTATACACAAATGAAATGCACGTTTCTAGGCTTGTATAACTGTACCCAGACACGTATATTTGTTGGTTCAACAATAGTTAACCAAATGGTTAGCCATATGAGCAATTTCATATCAACCATATTCTTCTTCACCATAACTAGTTCAAATGACTCAAATGAACTAATTATGTACAATTGTTGTATTTGTTAAAGGGCCCATGCCCATGTATGTGTGGTCCAAAACAGATGTCTTTTGGTATCCCTTTAGTCTTTTGGTTTTCCCCTCTCCATATATATATATATACATGTATTATATCCATGTAACTAATAGAACTTTGATGATTAGATAATCTATCTCTTTCTCTTTCCCTATCTTTTATACTACAAAACGTTATCATGCACGATGCTATCTGCAGTGCTAGATTGGACCAATTGATTTTTTTTTCTTTTCTACATGGATAATTTAGATAAACGCAGTTTATGTAATTATCGTTAGGAAAATGTTGAAATCCTTGGAATCAAATCAGCTAAGTTTGATCTATTTTCTCCTACATATTTTTTTTCTTTCTCTGTTTTTGATTTCGGTATATGCAATGTTAAATCTGTCCGTGGTGAAAATTAATTTGATTAGTCTGTTCAAGATCTGTTCTATATCTATGTATCACATAATCAATTGGTTAAATCCGTGGTGAAAATTAACTTATGCGTATGCACCATATATATATCAGTTAATTTGAATGAATGAATGTTTTATTTATATTATTATTATGTACATGTTATAATAAACATAACTTGATTATGTTATGTTTGGGTGATAATAGGCAGTGGGTTGGAATCATCTGGGAAAAAGGAGATGGGAAAGTTCCATCGCAGACGATCCCGTATGTTCCAACTTAGGGGTAGAGGAACCCGTTCCAACTCGGTCAGGTTCCAGGCTAGTTTTTGGGCGTGCGCGATTAAGGTCATCCCGGTCCTGTCTATGTACAGGGGGAACCAAAGTATTAGTTTGAGGTATGTAACTATAATCATAATGGCTTCTCTATAGAGTGCTTTCTAGGCTTATTTACTTGTTTTTAGAACATGTCTGGTTTTGACCGTTTATAAGTCCATATATAAACGGTCAAGTTAAAGTATGACTGTTGATCTCGATCATAAAGAATTTTGGTTTTATTATTACTCTTGAATATGATATTGGTTATAGTTGAATGTTTTTTGTTTTTTGTTCAATTGGTTGTACCAACTCGATTTCAATGTATTTATTTGGGGTTTTAAAGTACTTGAACACCATTATTGCGTACTTGATATTTTCTCCCCGAATTTAAATGTTTCGTGGAATGTAATCCACTTGATCGACTATTAAAGAGTCTGTAGTTTCAAAGACACGTTGCAAATAAAATATTATCTAAGGCGTTAGGGGACTGGGACCACCTGCCAGCCAGTCACGTCGTATCCAGTCCCACGCCTAATTCTTTATTTTATCATGTTTTATTATTTTTCGTTGATCTCATGAAAATCCCTTCATTTGAACAAATATCCTTCATTTTAAGGAAACTCCTCAGTTTCATGGTGTTTCCTCCGTATTAAGAAAATAATAAAAAATAAGAAAGGTGTCGCGGGACCGAGCTCACTAGCCGGCTAGTCATGCCCTGGTTGTGGCCGGTCCCACACCTTGCATTCCTTATTATTTTATCATTATTATTTCCTTCATCCCATGAAATTTCTTGGTTTCATGATATTTCCTTCACATCAAGGAAAAAATATCAAATTAGGGAAGACTCGCGGGACCGGGCCCTAGCCGGCTGACCATGCCCTAGTCGTGGCCGGTGTCACACGCCCCTTATTTTATTATTATTAATTATCATTGTTTCCTTCATCTCATGGAAACTCCTTCACTTTAAGGAAAACTCCTTGATTTCATGGTATTTTCCTAAAATCATGAAAATAATTTAAAATTAGGAAAGTGTCATGGGACCGGGCTTATTGGCCGGCCATCCATGCCTTAGCTATAGTCGGTCCCACACTTCATGATTCCTTATTTTATTATTATTATTTCCTTCATCTTATGAAGTTTCCTCAGTTTGAGCAAAAACCTTGATTTCTTCATATTTTCTCAAAATATTGTTCAAACGCGCATCAGAAAAAATCGAAATTCTCAGAACTAAGACACGAACACTTTGATGACATGAGCATATTACCCTGAACGACCAAGGTTGGCTCTTTGGCTTGCAAGAGGCTAGTCCCACAATTTTTCATCATTTGACCTAATTTGGTCACATTAGGTTCAAACTCTTCCAAAAAATTTGGAATTTCATAAAACGATCGTCAGTCGGTCTCATGACCAACCAGGCCGGTTTCATGATCCCTTGGTCGGTCCTTCATCTCTTCATAATTAATTAGGTTTTATCACCTAAGGTTCAGAGCATTATTTCAATAAATGATTAAACCATCATTTGATCATCTTTTCACCAACTGGTCTTCAAGAGACTTTGGTATTATGCTCACTAGAGCATCTGGGCGTTACGTGGTCGACTCATCATCCCATGTAGCCGGTTCCTCCTTCACTTCCTGGTTGATTTTCAATAAACCATCAATTGATCAACAATTGATCGGAATTAGGGTTTTCGAATCCAAGGTCCATAATTCCAGATTCAAACGCTAATAATTTTACGTTGATCCCGTGATCAACATTTTAATTAATTATACTCGGTTCAGTTTCCAGTATTTTAAATTAATATTTTATTTGGTTATGTTACCAATAATTCATCAAACGAGCAACATTTGCTCAGACTAAGGAATATTGGTTCAACTATCAATATTCAACAATCCATCGAATGAGAAATATTTGCTCACCTTAACTATCAACATTTATTCGACAATTATACCTATGTCTCAACAGACACGTTCAATTCATGAGTCCCAGAACATTTGTTTAAACTCAGCAATAAAAATACTTATTGTCTCATCAAGTCAGCAACTGACTAACTAAAATCACGAGACATCAATCGTGTCACATGGGGGGATATTAACTAGGGTTTTGGTCTGGCGGTCTACTGCACGTGTGTTCATACACACGATGAGAATGTGAGCAAGTCGTGCAATCAGTTGGGGGAGTTAGAAAAGTAGTGGATGAAAAATCAACCAAGTCTCCGCACGATGAGCAACTGGTTTTAACACGATTTCCACTTCCCCATTCTTTGACTCCAGCAACTGTCAAACTTCATGGGATCAAGGTGTTTACAATTCTAGCAATATAAATAAGTCTCTGAATCATGATTGAAAAACAAGACACTCGTTCGTCAAACAGTCAACAAGAGCACACCAACTCATTGTCTGAACAATTACTCTCAATAGAGCAAATTCAATCAATCAGAACTTATCTTATTTCTTCACGTATAATATACAAAACACCTACAATTTCGATCATCATTGATCTCACACATTTCTCAGTTTCCCACCTACAGATCGACCCATCCTCTCTTGTGACCGAATTGACTCTAGAACGGCCATTGTCTTGGTTTAGGCCGGAGTCCTACAGATTGATCTCTCGAATTCAAAGCACTCCCTTTTTGCAGTGCATCTGTGTGAGGTTAGACAGTTCGCTCGGTTCAAGGAGTTTCCTCCGCACGGTCGTCTCCTCAATTCCTTAAAAACCAGCAACTCGTTTTTCCCCAGCTACACATTATTTTTCTTTTTAAGGTCCTTACGGTTTCTACAATGAACCGCCATATGTCCAGTAACCCCACAAGCATAACAAGCACCCTTAATTTTATTAATGCTAGATTTAGGTTTCTGAAACATACCTTTCTTGTGAGAGCATTCTTAGAGTTTTTTCGGTTCTTCCCACCTTTTTCAGCATTGGAAACTTTGTGTTCAATCACATGAGCTTTGTTAGACATGTCCATTGCACAAGATACAAATTTGTCTTTGGATCACATCAATTCTTCTACTTGAATCTTCTTACCCAAATCAACCATAATGACTTCACCAGTTTCATGTCTCAGTTTCTTCTTGTACTCATACCAGGAAGAAGGAAATTTCTCAATTAAAGCAGACACTTGAAAGGTTTCATCAATCACCATACCTTCCGCAAGAATTTCATTGATAATTTGCTGGAGGTCAAGAAATTGATCAACCACAGATTTGTCATTCGATATTTTATATTACAAGAACCTAGCTACCAAGAATTTCTTACTTCCAGTGGTTTCAACTTGGTATGTTGCCATTAAAGCAGCCCATAAATCAAATGCAGAAAAATTCTCCTTAACATTATAAAAATCATATAAAGCATCCTCTAAACAATTCATAATATGATTTTTATCCATGTAGTTTTCCCTCTTCCATTCTTCTAGTTCAGACTCACGCCCATTATCATTCAAAGATACGTCAAAGTTTTCAGAACATAAGAATCCAGCACATGGTAACTCAGAAAAATAACATTTTTGACTGCCACCTCTTAAAGTCTTTCAACATCGTTCTTACCCATTGTTAGTAACATAAAAGTAATATCGTGTTAAGATTGTTGCTACTGTAACAATAAAATACTGAGAGTAAAGATGTTAAATAAATTTCTGAAAAGCTTAAATAAACACTCAATGGAATCAACAAACAGGGGACAGAGTCACTTGATCATCAAGTTTTCCTTAACACGATAGTTCACCGGTATGCCTCAAGAATGAGTGATGACTATACCCTGTGGTGCAGTCGTATCCATGATAAAAATGCCTGTTGCAAATACTATAAGCCTACAGTACTTGCCACTCTTACGAACTCAACAACAATGGCACAGAAAATAAAAACCACACAGAGGGAGAGAAACGAAAAGAACAAGGATAATAACTTCTTTTGGACACAAATTGGAATGAAGAATTCGAGTGGTTTATATAGGGGAGAAGAGAGAGGTCGAATTGAGGTACATTTCGAGCGAATTAAAGAGAGAATAAATCAGAATTAAAGAAAAAAATAAATTCAAATAAATTCAAGATTTTTCAAAAAGGTAATAAAACAGCCATGCACATTATGTCGACACAAGAAAAAATTGGAAACAAATAATTCCCTCCGAGCCATACACCCCCCACATTTAAGAGAAAATTTAATTTGAGTTTAAATTCGTTTAGGAAAAAATTCAAAAGTAATTTTTCCAAAAAAGATAAGTCTTGGTTGACCCACATCCACACTCGAACCCGAGCCTTGCCCGCCCGACCGGACGGACGACGACGTGTGTGCGTACTTCGGTGGGAAGCACCGCGCATGTGTAAAATGTGTGGTTGCACCAACCAGCCCATTGCCTAAGTCCCATCCCTGATACAAAAGTGTGTATGACCCAAGGGACCCTCTAAGATAAAAAATTCAATATTTTTGGAGAGGTATCATCTTTAGTTTCCACTATGTGGGACTAAAGGTTCATTCACAAATAGTGAAAATGATCTAGGGACCTTAGAGACTCTATGGTCCTAAGTTCCATTCCCACCAAGACTATAAAACCAAAACAATAAAACCCATTTTTCCAACAGTTACAACATCATCTGCTTCTCATTGTCGTCTTCAAAATCACCACCAGGACCAACAATATCAACCATCTGAATCATTCTAAACCCTAATTTCTCCATATCTTAAAGTATTCATCAACTCAAGCCCTAAAGAAAACTATTTCATACCACTTCTTCGAATTCTTATGAATTTCTCAGTTACCACAAATTCTTCAAACCCTAACTTCAGATTCTCCCTTCATTGAGTTCTCAATTAATCACTAATAGCAGCAGAAACCCAATCCCTGATTCTTCTTCTCATCTGTCTTATTTCACCAAATAATAGAACCGATCATTTCTTCAGTCTTCTTCCTGGATTTTCCCTCCTAATTTCTCGATTTCTGTGTAGATCTCTCATCTCTGAAATCCATGGCCGCGTTATCTCGGTTTCACATAGAAGAAGAGGAATAAAAACTGATGATAAGAAGAAATAATTTCTTCTCTGATTTAGATTATGCGTAGGAATAGAAATTGATACATGCACCCAACTTTAGGATGTAGACCACCACCAGTGACAACATTTTCCATTCAACTGTCTGTTCTGTGAGACTGACAGTTCAGCTCGTTTAACAAATTCCGCAACTCTGGTACGCTTCTAATGCTCGCAGCTTCTTCATACGACATCAGAATGATCTCATTCTTTCGCCACTGGTTTCGTCATTTCCTTCTCTTCAACATGATGAGAATATATCCAGGATTTAAACGAGTTCCATTTCCTTTTGCTCAAATGACTCAAAAACACCTAATAAACTCAAAATCAATCATAAGATACATAATTTACAAGAAAACTCGCAATGAAAGCATAAACAATAGATAAATATCAAGGTGTTTTAGACACCTATCAATTATCTAAACATTTTTTTTATCATATGTATGATTCATGAAAAGTCTTAAAGTGTTATATGAAATTGGTTAAGCATATAGTGCAATTGATAGTTTCGGCTAAACTACATGAACAGGGTATTATAGACGGTTCGGTTATGGTACATCCTAACCAGAGTGTGTATTCAGCTATGTTAATTTCAAGTCAAGTTTTTCATCTAACGGTTGATTATTGATTGCTTGGTTCCAAAGCTATTTTAGCTTAAACCTAAAGTAACCTTGATCTTGAAAGTCTATAAAAGGAGAACCTCTAATAACTGAGATCTTTCCCTGACATTATTCTTGTGTTGGTAAACTAGAGTCGTCCTCTCCTTCAAATCCTTCTAGGCTCTAACGACTAAAAATACTTCACATAGGGATTTGTGAAGCCAGGTCTAACTATCTTTATTTTAGTGAGATTGCTCCGACAAACAAGATAGATTGAAATCACAAAGTATCTTCGTCTCATAATTTGTGATTCCACAAGTTTCGACTTGTGAGGTGAATAATAATCTAGGTTGCTCTTCGGGAGTCATAAGACCGGATTTTGAGGTTTGCTAGACTTTGTCTATTACAATTAATTTCCTACCTCACCTTGTTCTTTGATCAGAACGGAAATCACAAATAGGCTTATCTGTGGAGGAAAATTGGTTTAAAGTATTCAATTGAGTTGAAACAACTCTTAGGTAATAAATGACATTAGCTAAGGGAATCAATTGAATCCTGCTAGGATTCAAGAGGCGTAAGGAGCGCGACTGTAACTGAATTACTGTGACGGTTTAATTCAATCTCAACTACTTTCTAGTCCGCGGTTATGATAGTAGGCTAATGTCTGTAGCGGCTTAATACAATTTGGTGTTCATATCTGGACTAGATCCCAGGGTTTAACTGCGCGCATTTAGGGTTTCCTCGTTAACAAAATTTTAGTGTCTGTGTTATTTCTTTTTCCGCATTACATTGTTTTTCTTTATAATTGAAATATCACTGGTTGTGCATTAATCAATAAAAGTATATATATCCATATTTGTTTGTTGGATACGACTTGATTGATTCTTGGATACTGATCTTTGGAATCGTCCAAGTGCTCTCACACATAATCAGGTTCACAAAATTGCTTCTGTTAACCTTGTGATTGTGAGAGAAAGAGATATAAACTCTTCATATAATTCCTTGATTGAGATTCATTAAGTCGAACTCTCAGAATTGTATTCGAGTTTAGTCCATACAGGTTGCCTAAGAAAAAGTTGGTGGTGTATTTTGGTACCCCACGTTTTCACATTATCTGTGAGATAGATAAGGTAGTGGTGGCTCTGGTGATGCTAACAACAAGCAGCAACTTAGAAACTGGTTCTGGTGAAGTGTCAGGTGCAGGCGGAATTTTATATGAGGCTGTGATGCAGAATAATAGATTTGAATGAGTTTGAGTTGATGCTAAGATGTGACAGGGAATCAAGAGTATGGACTGAGTGAAGCAGTGAATGTAATAGGTCTGGTGCAGTTGAAGATGATCTATGTTTACAGAAAAGAAATAAATGTTGTTGGTTAAAGTTACATGTGCAACTGGTGCTGGTGGAATTCAGAGAGTATGTGTTTGCATCAGTGTTTTGAGATGGAACTGAGCATGGGAATGTGAATGTTGCTGTTGTGTGCAGTTGATATGAAAGCTGGAAAAGGTAACTAAATGACTTGACAGTTTGGTTGATGTTGGTTCTGGTGGATGCTTAGATGAATGTTAGGACATATAAAATAATTATTATAAAAAATTGTTGGTGCTAATATTGAAGTGCAATAGGATATTGAGATAGTTATGGTTATGGTGAAGTTAGAACAAGGTAAATTAACTTTTCAGTTCCAAAACACTGACTAGCTTAATGTGAGTGGGCTCTGACAGCTTAAGAAAATGGTTAAGATTAAGATTCAGTTAAGAGTTGAGATTTGGAAACTCATGGTCTTTGTGCGCAAACGAAAAAGTGGATTCTATTCCAAGTAATACTGTTGGGACAAGTTAGAGTCTAAAAGAGGAGATCTCTGTATCATACTATTATTATCTTCTCTACTTTTGTTCTAGAGTTTATACATGAAAACTTTTATTTTTCTTCTTGTTATGAACTCGATGAACATGATTTAATTCGTACTATTGGTTATGGATTAATTTAATTTCACAATTTATGCTTGTTTGATTGATACGTTAGTTTCGTCTCATTTTTATCGATCATTATTCACTAGAAATATCGCCATGTATGATTGAGTGTTTGTTTTGTGAAGTTGCAAATTTGTAGAGCTTACATTCATATGTATTGCTAGATTGGGGTTTGTTATATGTAAAAGTGATAAATTCCTGATTGCAAGTAGCATAAATATGGTTATAGCTTGTAGTGATATATCCTTGTGCTCATATTAGAATCATGAATTTTGTTAAATCGGATTAGTGCGCTTTCCACGTTCGATTACATTGATTAGCCTTATTTCACCAAACTTATTGCTCCTCCGGAATTAAACTTGATTAGTGCTTTTACACATTAGGTTGTTTCCTTGGTAGAATTCATATTCGCATCCTTTAATGTGTTTGTTGATGACATGAGAAAATTAGTGGGATATTCTTGCGATCCAGGTATCCTAGTGCTACTGATAATGAGAGTTTAAATATCAATTCTAATTATTATACAAGAACATGTTTGTGAATGAAGACGAAATCCTTGACCAATATTTTCACATATTTTATTTGTGTTTACTTTTCGTTGTTTGCTTTTAATTTAGTATTAGTTTATAAAAATCAGAAAATTCCCCCTTATTATTTATAGGAAATCGAATACACGTAACAATCCCAGTCCTCTCCATGGGAGCGATCCTTTCTTACCCTTACTTCATAATATATTTTGAGTAGTGAAACAGAGTAATTTATTTTTTTGCGAGTTCGACATCTCTCCATTTTCTCTAATATCAAATGAATGGGAGCAAGGAGAAATTAGGAAAAAGTATGAAAAAATGGCTATAATGATTAATTTTCTTAATCTTTGTGTAAAACCAAACAAGCATATCTTTTAGAAACGGGGGAGTATTTTTTGACTTACGGTCCAAAAAATATTCCATTTTTAAGTTTTTTATTTATTTTTATTTTTATAAAGAGAGAGAAAAAAATTGTATTTCTGTCGTTTTTTTTAAAATGATGACGTCAAAATGATGTCATTACGCGTGGCTAGTGTCCACCTCGTGAGAAAATAATAATTTTTCAAACCAAACTAAAAATATATTTTTAAAAAGGACCTTAGAACAACTGGACTAAGTCAGCAAGACCAAATAGACACACTTATTCTGATATTAGGACCATTTGATAGTTTCTATAAAAAAGTTCTATACATGTTGTGATTTAAGAATCCATCCCTCCCTTTAGGGCAATTCCTACAAAATTGACTCCGATTATGTGATGGGAAAATCACAAAAACTAATGGGAAATTGGACAAATTATTGGTTTTCCCATTGCCGTCGACAAAAAACCGCGTGCTTCTTCATCAATCGCCAGAGACTTTTCTTAAATTGTCTGAGTAAATTTAATATTTTTCAACACTTATGATATCGTATTTTACCTAACTTTATGTAATATTTATATTGTAACTTTGTCTAATTTTATCTTATAAACAGTTTCTTTATTTAATTTTATTATGTTATAGCGTTATTGTTCTTATCTTCCCCTGGAAAAAGATGTGGAAGTCTAGCTTGCCCCTAAAGTTAAACATTTCATCTGGAAAATAATGAATGATTGTCTTCCTGTTAGGGATAAATTTTCGGAACGTGTTCGCCTAACTCTCTTATATACAACAAGACCTAATTGTGCTTGTAGGATTTTCTTTATGGCATATATGGAAGATGAGATGTTTCTGTATTTTTGAGAATGTTCAGTTGCAGGTCGATGTTCTGGTTAGGCAAATAAATCAAGCAATCGATGAGTGATTAAATGTTAATAGAGGGAATTCTCCCACTGTTCAGACCGTGCAACCTAATGGGAATAGGAATGTGTGTGTTGATGGTGGTTTTTAGCTTAGAGTTAAAATCGTAAAACCTTGCATCTGACGTCACTCTGCAAGAAAACGGTGCCGTGAGTGCTAACCTCTCCACCGGCATATTTATTGAGCCATTCGATATTTACATGAAATTTATCCAGACTGGCGAATGTAGCAACAATCCCAAACACTCTGTAAATTTCGGCACCTCGCTAATACAAGACTCACTGAGTACTTTCCTGTTCTATGTTCCCCGGCAGAACCCTTAATATCTATATGGCATGACGGATTTATGTTCACTCGCAACGGAGTAGCATGAACCTCCAAGTACCAAAGTTAATGCCATCGCACAAAATACTCAAATGGAAAGCACACTGCATTCTGTAGATAAGGATTTTTGTGGCAAAATTAGGGTTTCGCGCCCCGCGCATACACTAGACCCCGTTGGTCGAAAAACTATGCTTAGCCAAACTAGGCGATTAAATCCACCACATCGCACTGGAAGTGTGGCCACGCCCTAGATTGCTGGCCCCACTTCCCATCGACCAATCAGGTCGCTTTAAATCCTCCACACTCACACAGAAGTGTAGCCACGGCCATGCCTGGCCGGCCTTCTTACATTAACCAACCAGGTTACTTTAAACTCGTCACAGTGTTGAAAAGAAGGAAACCGCGCCAGATGACCGCAAAGCCAATTGGCTTCCCAAAAACGCACCAACATTGCAAGCAACATGCCGAACATGCCAAACGCACATACCAGGCACACATGCCAGATGCACATGCCAAACGTGCCAAACATGGCCACTCACCCCATGCGACATGCCATATAGGCTAACTAGGGTTTCGACAATCCAAACCCTAATTTAGGCAAGATTTCCACACCAACGTGACAAAATTTTCAGTGGCTATGGCTACGCGTGCAATCGTTCTAAAGGCATGCACGATCCATGCCAGCCATGCCGCAATACCGCTAGCGCAAGTTAAAGGCGCCACTGCCAATTAAAGGTAGCCATGATCGACAACTACCTTTCCTCCTGAGATGCGATCTCAGCCATCCAAGTTCGCCGCCAAACTAACGGGCTTGTGGCAACTTTTGAGTGACCATGCTGTCAAAACCTAAACTTTGGCCGCGGCGCCTAATTTCGGCCACAGTGCCGAGCCCTAGCCTTGTCCATGCCACCGATCCTTAACTTTAGTCACGGATCCAAATCTTAACTTTGGCATGCTAAACACTACAGGCGTGGCCATGCCACGTCTACTAGCATGCCACCATGCCACAACTACTAGCATGTCGCTATGCCACGGATACTGGCATGCCACCATGCCACGGCTACTAGCATGTCACTATGGAACAACCACTGACATGCCACCATGCCACAGCTACTAGCATGTCGCTATGCCACGGCCATTCGCATGCCACCATGCCACATCTACTAGCATGTCATTATGCCACAGCCACTGACATGCCACCATGCCACAGCTACTAGCATGTCGCTATGCCACGACCACTGGCATGCCACCATGCCACAGCTAGTAGCATGTCACCATGCCACATCCACCGGTATGCCACCATGCCACAGCTACTAGCATGTCGCTATGCCACGTCCAATGGCATGCGAACATGCCACAACTACTAGCAAGTCGCTATGCCACGACTACTGGCATGCCACCAATGCCACGGCTACTAGCATGTCACTATGCCACGGCCACTGGCATGCCACCATGTCACAGCTACTAGCATGTCGCTATGCCGCGGCTACGCCATTGGCATGCCACTATTCCATGGCTACGCCACTGGCATGCCACTAGCATGCCGTTATGCCATGGCTCCGCCAGGCGCTACTATGCCAATGGCGCCACTTCGCTATACAACAAGATGCGGCCATAATCAATGGATACTCTTCCTCATGAGATGTAATCTCATCCATCAAAATTCGCCACCGAGCCGTTTAGCTCGTGACAAGTTTTAGGCGACTAGCCAAAACGAGCCTAGCATCACATATGCTATTTACCTACGACAAGCCTCTCATTTTTAAATTTCCACACGTAGCAAAGAGCTATATGTTTTCCATAAAAACACTCGAGGCGTCAAAACATGTCACAAACTGGAGGATACTCATCAGGATATTGGTCTGGCAGTTTACAGCGTGCGGCGTGCAATACGCTCGTTACAGAAAGTTTCATAAAGCGGGGCGGTTAGTAATGGCAAGAAGTAATAGTGTAAATGTATCCTTCATTATGGAAACATAAATTCCAGGCGTTACCCGTTACTCCCTTCTTCCACCTCTCAATTGTTTCCACTTCCCACGAGACCAGGGTACGTTTTGTTGCGACTTGTATAAATAGGTCTCACCTATTTTCCACCAAAGTTTTGGTCAGCAACAACACAGTATCTGGAAATCACCTGGTAGCTTTCCATTCTGCTATCTAGTTCTACTTTCATATACAAGTCATAAACAACCACACCTTCAGAATCAACTATTCTGGTCTCAACACTCTCTTCGCTTCCCTCCCTAAGGCCAACCCTTCTCCTTCACTTTGTGACCGAAGCAATCCTGGAACGACCATTTGTTGGTTTAGGCCAGGATTGTACAGATTGATCTCTCGAATCAAAAGTACTCCCGCGCAGTACATTGTTTAGGGTTTAGATTCATTTCTCATCCACACACCCAAAATTACCAAAATCAGCAGAAACGGTTTTCACCCACAAACAATTGGCGACCACAATGGGAGATTAATCTCTCGGTTACAATATCCGTTTCCAATTCCAAATTTCATTCTTCAACCTGGACATCAGAATGGTAGAAGCAAACGATCCGCGCGGGGTTCAATGGCTCGGTGGTCAGTTATTACACGATGAGGAATGACTGGGGACTTCTCACAGTCACAACGTCGTCGCCCATAAAACTCAGACTTACGCCCGGAAGATCCATCTTGTTGGGAGACCCTAAAAGCGAGTAAGTCTTATTAGACAAAGTACATAATCTACTACTTCAAGTTTTCACATAGAAACCGATAGCCATGTTACCTCCAAAAATTTCATCCCATACTTTCTACCGTCATACAACATTCACGGTTCCATGACTCCCCTGAAATATTCATGCTTCTAACAGTCATGACCAAAACGACATTATTCTAAAATTCATTTCAAGGAATAATCCAAAACCCTCATAAGTAATAATTATCTATCAATCCAGAAATATCAAACCATAAACCAGGCGTTTCGTTTACCTTTCAAAAAAAAAAAGCCTAAGCAAAGGAAGTTCAGAAAATAAAAACATTCAAGGAAAATCGCCTAGAAAAGGCTCGTTCTTCTTGGAGAAAGCGTCCTTCATGCTTTGAAGAGCTGCCTGCTTCAGCTTCAACTCCTGGGACAACTTCTCGATTTCTGCCTCCTGTTGATTAATCAAACCCGCGGAAGGGCCATCAACCGCTTCAGCCTGCAGCCTTTGGATCTCGGAAAATCCATCACTGAACCAGGAGGCATTAAAATCAAAATTTACACACATATCCCGATGGAATTCCCAGCTTTTGACTACATCTCCAGAAACAATGTGTTCAGTCGCACCACACATGTCATGAATTGAAGATAAAGTTTCCTCCACGCGCTTAACCAATGCAAAGCGACTATCAACCTTCCTGGTCGTGGCGATGTGCCCATACCTCTTCCACATCTTGGTATATAGCTCCGCATACTTCACGGGCACACTGAATCCTCAAACCAACACATGACCTTCGAAAGGAGCCTCAAATGGAGGATCAAAAACAACACCTGCGGCTAGATGTGCGACTAGCAAAGATTCTTTGGAAATAATCACGCCCGTTGTTGCGACAACATTTTCCGCCATGGGAGACACAGCAGCATCTTTATGATGATCAACCTCCATCTCCATATTACTAGTGGGTACGGTTTTCATGATTGAAGACAGTGTTGCATCTTCATTTCCGTGGACCTCCATCTCAGAATTACTTTCAGAAGCGGCCTCCTCCTGTAAATAACTCCAATTGAATATTTATTCGGTATAAGTAAATAGCCCAAGAGAAAAACGTGTGGGAGACTCACCGACTCATCTGTGGACCCACTAGGATTGGAAGAGGACTCGCTGCCCCGCTCTGAAGAACTTTCTCCATCACCGTCAGACTTTGAGCTTTCTTCTTCTTCATCTTCCTCTTTACTGCGGAGAGGCTCAGTATCGCCAGACTTTTCTTCGGAAGGCATCACCTTTTGGCCACTTGCAAGTCCAGTAAAGCCGTTTATCTTGTTGAGACCCTGAAATCAAAAGGGAAGAGATTTTCAGTGGCAACAATTCAGAATATTTATGTAAGACGACCAAATCAGGAAGAAAATCATACATACTCGCATATTAGAAGAACTAAAAGTCACAAGAGATGTCGAATCTGACTGAAAACCACCCGTACGGTTTTTAGACCTTCACTCCTTCTTCTGGGGACTATCCACATCCGAGTTAGGAGATTTCCGCTTAGCAGTAGAAGGCTCCCTCAACAATGGATGTTCCGCTAAAGTCGCAGGGGAAGGCTTGCCACGAAAATTTTCCACCATGTCATTCACAAATCCATGGATGACAAGGAACTCATCCTGCCAGAACACGTTGTACCTGGAGGTTGTCACTGGACTTCGTTCTGAGAGAAAGAAACGAAGACTTTTACCTGGCGCGAGAACACGGGCATCAAGGATAGCTGGCAACAATTCTTCCGAAGCAACCGGCTGGCGAGTAAATGGGACCCCTTGGTCAAAACCCATATGCCGAGCCGCCCTGTCAATATTATAAGGGACTGCCTTGAAAGACCCCCGGAAGAAAGATGACAGGTGTCCTGGGATACAGCTTCGCATAAATACAACCTCTCCAACACTCATATTCTCTCCAACAGAAAGCAAAGTCAAGTTCGGAGCAGCGGCGATAGTGTTCGGCTGAATTATGGACGCATGGACTGGAGCCCAAGGATGAAATCTAACATCATAGGCATTGTCAAGAAAGTCGGTGAGCTTTGATCCAGATTTTGGGCGCTTATTCAACCAGCGCGGTATTCTGGAGCCGCCGCAAGACTCGGGAAGTGAAGTCGACAGTTTGGGAGCATATTTTGCGAAGTACTCCCACAACCATGTTTGGAGAAAAGCGACGTGAACATACGAGTCCACTTTCATATAACCATTTGAAGTGTACATGTCCGCGACCATATGGTCCAAATGGGTGTACAAAGAACCAAGAAACAAGCCACCAATAGGAAGAATGACGCCTTTCACCAATTTGATGGAAAATTTAATGAGCTCATGTCTTATCTCCTTCTTACCAGAGCCGCCATCGAAAATATCTCTGGACAGCCACAGAGCTAAAAATGCAGCAACATGGAGTGTATTATCTAGCACTAGATCCGACTCCGGCTCATCAGGGAACCACTCAGACACCCACCAGCTATAGAAGCACTTCGTCTCGTAATCCTTCCGAGCGAATCCTTTGACTTCTCTACAAGAGTGGCACGCATTTCTTCTTCATCGTCGGACAACGTGATATCAAGATTCCTTGTTATGGGAAGGTTCAGCAAGATGGCTACACTCTCTAAAGAGATGGTAATTTCACCCCACCTACATATGGCCGTGTGAGTATCCGGACACCATCTGGAGATAAAAGCGAACAAGCCCGAGATATCTTTCCTAATTTGAAGTGTTGCAGAAGCCATGACAGCATCGATGATTTGCGCCTTGGTCAAATTGGCCTTCACACAGTCTTGAGTTATCATGAATTGCATCCATCTATCAAAAGAGCGCAATGGACTCTGACAGATTTTGAAGTCAATGGGAGAAGCAAGATACTCTTTCCTCTGAAGGCAAAACCGCATTACACGCCCCGGTCGAACTGACTGGACCTCTTCTTTATTTTCTGAACCGGTCAGAAGGATCGCCACATACTTGGGATGGGTTTTCCTAGGCGAAGAAGACTTTGTAAAAAATTCATCATCTGTGTTTGGCTTGGAGTTGTTAGCACTTATCGATGCGGCGGTAGAAATATTTTTAGGTGACATCTTAACAAAATTTCTTATACTATTCCCACTTTCGAGGTAACTACAACAAAGCAAGAAAAGAGTTACTACTTTGAAGAAAAAACATGCATGGAGATTTTGTCAGGATCTGGGTACAATAATCAAGAGACAACAACGAGTTTCCTATGAAGAAGTTTTCCTTGGCCGCATGTCATGGTACTCACGGCCAAAGAATGGGGACCGATGCTTGCTTGACGGGATATGTGTGCTGCCGCGAAAAAAGAAATGCTCTTGGCCGAAACCATTTAACACCACAGGATCCATGCTCTCGGCCAAATCATTCCTTGCCACGGGAGTTACACTCATGAACAAAGGAAACCCTAACAACTAGGTTCTATGGAAGGAGTGAATATAGTTGTCCGCGCTCAAACAATTACCTAGCATGTTAATTGGTTTCTTTTCTATTCACGTTATATCTAAACCTAATATAATACTGCTGGCGCAAAGAGGAGTTATTCATATCAAAAATATTTTGTGTAAGTCACGCCTATGGCTAGGGTGTACACCAAAACAAAAGAACAAAGAAGGAACGCTGGAATACATACCTGAAATAAGCTTGCCCACTGTGTTGCTACTGCTTTGCCGCTAGCTCCAAGATGTGAGAACAAAATCAATGTTACGAGATTAAGAGGACGGGTAACACCTTTTATAGGCACAACACTTTTAGGGGTTTGAATGGAGGAAGGTTTCAAATTTGGGTTATACACTGAAAGAGGCAGCCGAACCCGCGTTGGCAAAGCTCCATGGCACCAACATGCCGCGGCCAAGATAGCGCCATCAGTCCGCGTCCCAAGCCGACGCTCCATAGCTCCATCTTCACTGCTCCACGGCCAAGCCAGCACTACGCCAACGCTTCATGGCTCCATCTTCACGGCTCCACTGCTATTCCAAGCAAGCCACGTCATTGGCCATTCCAAGATATCCACGCCATTGGCCCTTCCAAGTGAGCCACGTCATCCACCGTTCCAAGCCAGTAGCGCCAATGGCTCCACGGCCAAGCCAAGACAAGCCAGCAGCGTCACGGCCAAGCCAAGTCAGCAGTGCCAACGGTTCCAATGCCCTAGCCAGCACCAACAGCTTGCATCCTCCCAGCGCTAGCTTCTCTGCTCGATAGCCGATGCACCTGCGTCCTTCTCAGCGCCAACTTTTCCGCTCTTGAGAAGTGCCATCCGCAGCCCAAGCCAACTCCAACCGCGTTCTAGCCAATTCCCTAGCCAGCAGCGCCATAAACCATTCCTTAACCAGTAGCCAAAGATACCGTACTGGTGCCAACATCCCATGGACAAGACGAATTTACGCAAAAGCCGCCAACACAAGGATCACGGATTCCTCATGCCTTCCACCAAAGGTTAGTTGAATTTCCTTGGCAATCTCTCCACGTCTTGCTCTTTCGATTTTACTCTTGTCTGTCACCATCTCATGCTTACTCCGCAACAATACCACTGTTACGTGCTAAGCAGGGGACTTAATTTTGATAGTGGTTTTTAGCTTAGGGTTAAAATCGAAAGACCTTGCATCTGACTTTTCGTTGTTTTCTTTTAGTTTAGTATTAGTTTATAAAAATCAGAAAATTCCCCCTTATTATTTATAGGAAATCGAATACAAGTAACAATCCCAGTCCTCTCCGTGGGAGCGATCCTTTCGTACACTTGCTTCATAGTATATTTTGAGTAGTGAGACAAAGTAATTTATTTTTTTGCGAGTTCGACATCTCTCCATTTTCTCTAATATCAAATGAATGGGAGCAAGGAGATATTAGGAAAAAGTATGAAAAAGTGGCTATAATGATTAGTTTTCTTAATCTTTGTGTAAAACCAAACAAGCATATCTTTTAGAAACGGGGGAGTATTTTTTGACTTACGGTCCAAAAAATATTCCATTTTTAAGTTTTTTATTTATTTTTATTTTTATAAAGAGAGAGAAAAAAATTATATTTATGTCATTTTTTTTAAATAATGACGTCATTACGCGTGGCTAGTGTCCACCTCGTGAGAAAATAATAATTTTTCAAACCAAACTAAAAATATATTTTTGAAAAGGACCTTAGAACAACT
This sequence comes from Papaver somniferum, assembly GCF_003573695.1. NCBI lineage: Eukaryota > Viridiplantae > Streptophyta > Magnoliopsida > Ranunculales > Papaveraceae > Papaver > Papaver somniferum. The sequence continues at coordinate 122,880,822 of NC_039362.1, forward strand.
GGACTAAGTCAGCAAGACCAAATAGACACACTTATTCTGATACTAGGACCATTTGATAGTTTCTACAAAAAGTTCTATACATGTTGTGATTTAAGAATCCATCCCTCCCTTTAGGGCAATTCCTACAAAATTGACTCCTACTATGTGATGGGAAAATCACAAAAACTAATGGGAAATTGGACAAATCATTGGTTTGCCCATTGCCGTCGACAAAAAACCGCGCGCTTTTTCATCAATCGCCAGAGATTTTTCTTAAATTGCCTGAGTAAATTTAATATTTTTCAATACTTACGATATCGTATTTTACCTAACTTTATGTAATGTTTATATTGTAACTTTGTCTAATTTTATCTTATAAACAGTTTCTTTATTTAATTTTATTATGTTATAGCGTTATTGTTCTTATCTTCCCCTGGAAAAAGATGTGGAAGTCTAGCTTGCCACTAAAGTTAAACATTTCATCTGGAAAATAATGAATGATTGTCTTCCTGTTAGGGATAAATTTTCGGAACGTGTTCGCCTAACTCTCTTATATACAACAAGACCTAATTGTGTTTGTAGGATTTTCTTTATGGCATATATGGAAGATGAGATGTGTCTGTATTTTTGAGAATGTTCAGTTACATGTCGATGTTCTGGTTAGGCAAATAAATCAAGCAATCGATGAGTGGTCAAATGTTAATAGAGGGAATTCTCCCACTGATCAGACCGTGCAACCTAATGGGAATAAGAATGTGTGTGTTGATGGTGGTTTTTAGCTTAGATTTAAAATCGTAAAACCTTGCATCTGACGTCACTCTGCAAGAAAACGGTGCCGTGAGTGCTAACCTCTCGACCGGCATATTTATTGAGCCATTCGATATTTACATGAAATTTATCCAGACTGGCGAATGTAGCAACCATCCCAAACACTCTATAAATTTTGGCACCTCCCTAATACAAGACTCACTGAGTACTTTCCTGTGCTATTTTCCCCGGCAGAACCCTTAATATCGGTATGACATGACGGATTTATGTTCACTCGCAGCGGAGTAGCATGAACCTCCAAGTACCAAAGTTAAGGCCATCGCACGAAATGCTCAGATGGAAAGCACACTGCATTCTGTAGATAAGGATTTTTGTGGCAACATACAAAATCCAGCCAATTATTGTGATAACTCACAAAAAGCTCATAAACCCGACTAATTTGCAAAATTAGGGTTTCGCGCCCCGCGCAGTACACTAGACCCCGTTGGTCAAAAAACTATGCTTAGCCAAACTAGGCGATTAAATCCGCCACATCGCACTGGAAGTGTGGCCACGCCCTAGCTTTCCGGCCCCACTTCCCATCGACCAATCGGGTCGCTTTAAATCCGCCACACTCACACAGAAGTGTAGCCACGCCCATGCCTGGTCGTCCTTCTTACATTAACCAACCAGGTTACTTTAAACTCGTCACAGTGTTGAAAAGAAGGAAACCGCGCCAGATGGCCGCAAAGCCAATTGGCTTCCCCAAAACACACCAGCATTGCAAGCAGCATGCCGAACATGCCAAACGCACATATCAGGCACACATGCCAGATGCACATGCCAAACGCGCCAAACATGGCCACTCACCCCATGCGACATGCCATATAGGCTAATTAGGGTTTCGACAATCCAAACCCTAATTTAGGCAAGATTTCCACACCAACGTGCCAAAAATTTCAATGGCTATGGCTACGTGCGCAACCGTTCTAAAGGCATGCACGAGCCATGCCAGTCATGCCGCAATACCGCTAGTGCAAGTTAAAGGTGCCACTGCCAATTAAAGGTAGCCATAATCGACGGCTACCTTTCCTCCTGAGATGCGATCTCAGCCATCCAAGTTCGCCACCAAACTAACAGGATTCTGGAAACTTTTGAGTGACCATGCTGCCAAACCCTAAACTTTGTCCACAACATCAAATCCCAGTTTGGCCGCGGCGCCTAATATTGGCCACAGCGTCAAACCCTAACCTTGGCCACGCCACCGAGCGCTAGCCTTGGCCATGCCGCCGAGCCCTAGCCTTGGCCATGCCGCCAAGCCTTAACTTTAGTCACGGAGCCAAATCTTAACTTTGGCCATGCTAAAGAATACATGCGTGGCCATGCCGCAGAGCCCTAGCCTTGGCCATGCCCTAGCCTTGGTCATGCCGCCAAATCCTAACCTTTTCCACGGTGCCAAGCCCTAACCTTGGCCATGCCGCCGAGCCCTAGCCTTGGCCATGCCGCCAAGCCTTAACTTTAGTCACGGAGCCAAATCTTAACTTTGGCCATGCTAAACACTACAGGCGTGGCCATGCCACTAACATGCTGCTATGCCACGATCACTGCCATGCTACCATGCCACAACTACTAGCATGTCGCTATGCCACGGCTACTGTCATGCCACCATGCCACGGCCACTGGCATGCCACCATGCCACGGCCACTGGCATGCCACCATGCCACAGCTACTAGCATGTCGCTATGCCAAGGCCACTGGCATGCCACCATACCACATCTACTAGCATGTTACTATGCCACGGCCACTGGCATGTCACCATGCCACAACTACTAGCATGTCGCTATGCCACGACCACTGGCATGCCACCATGCCACAGCTACTAGCATGTCGCTATGCCACGGTCATTGGCATGCCACCATGCCACGGCTACTAGCATGTCACTATGCCATGGACACTGGCGTGCCACCGTACCACAACTACTAGCATGCCGCTATGCCGCGGCTATGCCATTGGCATGCCACTATGCCATGACTACGCCACTGGCATGCCACTAGCATGTCGTTATGTCATGGCTCCACCAGGCGCTACTATGCCAATGGCGCCACTTCTCTATACAACAATATGCGACCATAATCAATGGCCACTCTTCCTCATGAGATGCAATCTCAGCCATCAAAATTCGCCACCGAGTCGTTTAGCTCGTGACAAGTTTTAGGCGACTAGCCAAAACGAGCCTAGCATCACATATGCTATTTATCTACGGCAAGCCTCTCATTTTGAACTTGCCAAACGTAACAAAGTGCTACATGTTTTCCACGAAAACACTCGAGACATCAAAACATATCACAAAATGGGGGATACTCATCAGGGTATTGGTCTGGAGGTTTACAGCGTGCGGCGTGCAATACGCCTGTTACAAAAAGTGTCATAAAGCGGGGCGGTTAGTAATGGCAAGAAGTAATGGTGTAAACATATCCTTCATTATGGAAACATAAATTCCAGGCATTACCCGTTACTCCCTTCTTCCACCACTTAATCGTTTCCACTTCCCACGAGACCAGGGTACGTTTTATTGCGACTTGTATAAATAGGTCTCACCTATTTTCCACCAAACAACAAGTTTTGGTCGGCAACAACACAGTATCTGGAAATCACCTGGTAGCTTTCCATTCTGCTAGCCAGTTCTACTTTCAGATACAAGTCATAAACAACCATACCTTCAGAATCAACTATTATGGTCTCAACACTCTCTTCGTTTCCCTCCCTAAGACCAACCCTTCCCTTTCACTTTGTGACCGAAGCAAGCCTGGAACGGCCATTTCTTGGTTTAGGACAGGATTGTACAGATTGATCTATTGAATCAAAAATACTCCCATGGAGTACATTGTTTAGAGTTTAGATTCGTTTCTCATCCACACACCCAAAATTACCAAAATCAGCAGAAACGGTTTTCACCCACAAATATTGTGGAAATTCCCCTATAGTGGTTTTGTTAAGATTAATTTTGATGCTTATTTGTTAAAAGAAACAAAAAAAATGGGAGTTAGACTAATTATGTTTGATGATACAGGGATATGTAAAGGAGCAATATGCCTCATAGAGATATCTAAAGATGAGGAACAAGTTGAAGCAAAGCAGTATTGGAGGCGATCAGGTGGGATGGAGAAAAATGAGTAAGAAAGATGGAATTAGAAAGGGACTCTTCAATATTGTCAATGCTATTTGGTGCAATGTTGATTCAATTAGTTGGGCAAACAACAGTTAAATAAATTCTTGTAAGTTCTTACTTAGGGACTTTGAGGAGTGGGAGTGTTCACACATTCACAGGGAAGGAAATAATATAGTTGATTCTCTACCGAAACAGGGAAGGCAGAATATACATCCTATGTTATGGGATGACTGTCTTCTGTATAGTTAAGTAATCTCATCAGGGAGAACAAGTATGCTTAGGGTTGTCAACAGAATCTATCGTAATGGTAACTGGCTTAGCTGGTACCATTACTGATAATTTCTACCGGAATCCCAATACTGATAATTTTCGGCGGAATTCTCAAAATCCTATCAAATACCGTTTCGTCAAGGTTATCGGATACCGGTAAAATTACCGATAAATGCTATTATCTGACAGAGTTCTACATAACCTGTTTTTCAGACACAAATTCAATTAAAATAAGAAGCTTTCGGTTCAAAATCCATACCAAACACAAAGTAAACACATAAAAACGTTCCATATTTGCTTAGTTACATGTTCTTGCAGAAAAAAAATAAAATCAACAGACAATAATTACCGGTAAATACTGTTATCGATAGTTAACCAACCAGTATGTGCCTCAGCCGGTACCGTTTCGTTAAGACAATAATTACCGATAAAATTATGTTACCTATTTCTGATTACCGTTATGTCGCACAATTAACTACAGAAACTCGGATCATCGGCAACGGCTACCGGTATCCCATAACAGCCTTATGTATATTATTATATATCTTAAACTGTAATCTCATCAGGGAGAACATGTATGCTACTGTTGATGGTGGATTTTTAACGAAGGTCGTATTTGTAAAATCACATCAGAAATTGTGAACTCTGATCATGTTAGAATGCGTAAAAGGTTATGTATTCGCTTTCCGCAAGAGAAACGAATTGTAGTGTTATAACCTCCATACATGACGGCAGCATCAGAGACTCTTGCTTAAGAGTTCTCGATATTCCATGTATCTCATACTGAGCAATTTAGTATCCTTTCAATATGTGCAATGCATTTGAAAGATGTATGGTGTCTGAACTTTCCCAGATTGATATATGATGCTGATCACATCATATCTAAATGCTCCTAGACATATTGCATGCTAGTATATAGCCACAAATTAATTAAATCCAGTCATCAGATTCACCGGTTGAATTCCTAGATAATAATCAAATCTAGTCGCAATAATTCCTAGATAAACCCTAATATTTACTTACTCTGATCCTTGGCTTTTCCCAGTTGAATTCCATGGAATAGTAATAAGTATTCACCTTCTGGGCATTTGGGGAAACCCGATTAAGCCCCGAGCAAAAGGCGCGGGTGCCTTTAGTAATAATGCACAAAGGAGCATCCAGACACATGGAAGAACTATGATTGGAAGTTTGATCAAAGAAGGAAAAGGAAGAGAGAGAAAATATTAACAAAATAAGAAAAATAAGAAAACCGTGGAATGGGGCCTACACGGCCGGCCGGCTAGCCGTGCGCCGGTTTTGGCCAGTCTCTACTCATTTCCTTATTTTTTCATATTAATTTATTATTATTAGGGTTTCCTCTTTCAAGGACTTCCTATTTCTATCCAAAACTCCCGGAACTTCCATACTTATCCATAAACCATGTGGTTAGCAAAGCAAGTGGTCCCGCAACTATCATGACTTGTCTGTCTACCATGAGAAATATTAAAATAATATTATTTTAATATTTTTAACAGTGGTCCTTCCACCACAATTAAGAGTTTCAGTTAAACTCAAAATCTTCATAAAGGGATGAAATAATGCTCGATGAACTATCAGAAAATATCAAAATTCACAGGATTGGTCCGCTGACAGCATGGAGACACGGTTATGGTCGTCCCTTTGGCTTGCAAAAGCTGGTCCCACCTCTTTTGATGATTTTTAACCTAATTAATCATCCAGAGTCCATATTTGATTCAAACTCCTTCCTGTAACTGGGAATAGTCATCCACACACCATTAGATGGTCCCACGACCACCAAGAGCCGGTTCCACACCCTCTTGACCTGTCCCCTCTCTTTACGTAATTAGGTTTACTACCTATTGATCAGTCAAGCACAATTTTAACAATGATTAAACATCAATTAATCATCCTTTCACCAATTACTCTGTAAAGGAGTCTGGTAAATGCTCAGTCTAGTATCCGGACACTACATGGTCGGTCCATTACTCATGTAGCCAGTCCCTCTCTCATCCATTGGTTGATTCTCAGTTAATCATCCATTGATCATCCAATGGTCGTAATTAGGGTTTTGAATTGAATGCTCTATCTAGCATAATTTTGAATAGGTTCAAACACCAATATTTTAAAATTGATCCAGCAATCAATATTTTAATTAATTAAGTAAGTAATATTCGGTTAATATTTTGTTTGGTCTTGCTACCAAATATTCGTGGATCTAGCAGTATTTGCTCTGACTAGCAATACTTGCTTTAAGCATCAATGCTTCATCTAACAATGGGTCACGACCAACAAGGTTCAGAACCGCCATTTCTGGAAATATTGATTCTACTATCAATATTTAATTGCTTAGAGCAATATTCCTCTTATTGATTCAACTATCGATATTCGAGTCACAGTATTTCTCATGTTCGTTCAGCTATCAACATTTTAGAATTTCATACCGATCCAGCCATCAGTATTTCATTGGTTCATCAACCAACATTTGGTTCGTCAGTCGATCATTATTTTAATGTTATAATATTTCCTCTTCATTCGACCGACTCATGACACATGGATCGAGAAAGACCTTCTATGATCATTCGGTAATGATTATCTTTACAAGTGTTATGATTTATGATCGATCCAGCAATCTCAGAAAACCATCACTAAGTCATCCGACTATCATTTATTGCTTCAGCTGACATAGTGATATGTCACGGTCATCGGTGACCTAATTCAACATTCATGGTCTGCAGAGCATGTTGATGTTTCAACATTCCATGTTTCATGTATTACAATCTTGAACTTCGTTTGTTCAGTTCATAAGACTCATGGTCAAAGGTTAACAATTCAGACATCAATTCATGTTACATGGGAGGATATCACTCACTAGGGTTTTGGTCTGGCGGCCTACAACATGTGCGATGTGAGGTACATCCACGATGAGAGTTGTGGTAAGTCGTGCTGGCAGTTAAAGGAGAAAATGAAAAATGGATGGTTGATCAACCAAGTCTCCCATGCAATATGGAAGTGGTTTTTGCACGATCTCCCACTTTCCATTCTTCTACTACCTTCAATTGTCACCACTTACAGGAGATCGATGTGCTGTTATAAATAAGTTTCTGAAACCTAGGATTTGATAAGGAACGATTAACCCAACTTAATCACGACATACGAGTCAGACTCATTGCTGCCAATTATCAAACACATTCAGAAGATTTCTCTCGTCTACACACAAAATCATCTTCAAAGCAGTTCAACACATCGCATCACCAACGTATCAATCTCCATTGATCTCCACAGAATCTCATATTCCCTCCCTATAGACTGACCCTTCTCATCCTCTTTTAACCGAATTGAACATGAAACGGCCATTGTCTTGGTTTATGCTAGGGTCCTACATATTAGTCTCTCGAACTCAAAGCACTCATGTGCAGTACATTTGTTTAAAGGTTCAGACGATTTGCTGCTTCGAACCCTTACTTCAGCGAGCACTTGCCTCCTCCACCACTTTTTACCGAAAACCCCCGCAGGTCGTTTTTACCCGCGAACAACTACTATATCTCTTTAACTGTTAATGATTAGGCTTTTTTTCCAATTAATAATAATCAAGAAAATGTTATAGCATTAGTTTTTTTTTTTTAATTGTTGTTGTTTTTAATGTAAACTAAATCAACAGTGGGATAATAATGATCAAACTTGTTAATTTTTCATGACGGAGAAACACGTTTTGTTCATCCACGTGGCTGGACAAAATTTTCAATATACCTGTTTTCATGGAAACTGCCCTTAATCTTTTCCTCCTCAAATCGGTTGTTTTTTCCCTCTTAATAACAAGGAAAACAAGTAACAAATTGGGCCGGAGGTGCTAAAATCTTACGAAAATGAATAGCCCTTTTAGAAAACAAACACAGCCCAAATTCAATTGGATTTTTAGGGTTTGGTTGTCACATAATCCTCGCTCTCTCTCTATTTCTTCTTTTCTCGCCATCTTTCCATCTCTTTTGTCATTAGCCATCTCAAGCAGAAGACAGCAGCGGCAGCAGAGAGAGTCATAGTTTCTAGGGTTTTCAGAACCGAAATCATGGCAGACACCAAAGCTGTTACCATCAGAACCAGGAAGTTCATGACTAACAGGCTTCTATCCAGGAAGCAATTCGTAAGCATCCTAATCTAAAACCTCTTATCATTTTTATGCCGTAAGATTACAAACCCTAACATTTTGATGATGGTTTTTGTGTAGGTTATTGATGTTCTTCACCCAGGAAGAGCTAATGTTTCAAAGGTAATCTTTACTTTTGAATGATTTTGTTTTATTTTCTTATAACATGATAGATCGAAGTGAATAGAAAGGTTGATGGTGATTTTGTGTGTTTTTGTATTCTGTAGACTGAGTTGAAGGAAAAGCTTGCAAAGATGTACGAAGTGAAAGATCAGAGTTCTATATTTGTCTTCAAGTTTAGAACTCATTTTGGAGGTGGAAAATCAACTGGGTTTGGATTGATCTACGATACTGTTGATAATGCTAAGAAGTTCGAACCTAAATACAGACTCGTCAGGGTAATGAATACTAATCTTTTCTTTTGTTTAGTTTTGATTTAATTGTAGGTCTTGTATATCATTGGGCAGCTACTATGTTATTTATATCATATTTGGTAGAAATTTCAGATTTTTTGTGCTTATCTTTATCGCTGTTTGCTGCATTTGGTCTGTTAGCTTGTTTTTCTTTTTCAGCTGAAGCATTTTTCTAATTTGTTTGAAGTTATCCAAAACATTAAGGCCGGTAGACTATATCGTTGGCATGTATGCGAGGGACTTACATAGGAGAGCCAAAATAGTTGATAGTCTTGGTTTATGGTGATTAAATGGTATATTACTACGCATGTTGAGTGCTTTTGTAATCAACCTTCTGTTTTTCTTATATGATTTCTTTGCACACTCAAGCATCACAGACCTCTTCTATCGGTGTAGGACATCTATGAAGAAGAATATTACTGGCAAGGCCTATGTTATGATCTATTTTCAGTGACAAGCATGTTATTTGTTTAGTAGATTCTCATAATTAGACGCATATGCACACTTTGCCTTAGCAGGTGCAGATGTTCAGTTTTGATTAGTTTGACATCGAGGAATGTCAAATCATTGTTGTAAGTGTGCTATGAACCATATGTATTGCTATGAATCATATGTATTGCTAAGAACCATCTTGTTTATAAAAAAAGATGAGGAAAACGAAACTTTTGGTAGAGTCAGAGATGATACTGTGCTCCTTTTAAATCTGTCACTGTTTGCTGTGTTTGGTTTGTTAGCTTGCGTTTTTGAGCTTATGGTATATGGACATTTAGGGTTACTTTATGCCTGAGACTTGTGTACTAGAACCAACAAAGTTACTACTCTTGGTTGAATCAATATAGACTTTAAGTTACTATATGCATGTTATATGCTTTTGTAATGTACTTGCTTTTGCTTGAATAGTTCCTGTTTACGTTCTCTCCTGCTAGTGATTATAGCTTTAGAAATGTCATGATGCCCTTCATAGATAAAGATATTACTATCAAAACTTATGTTATGATCTATTTTCAAAGACATACTCGTTTGTTCAGAAGATTCCTGTAATTGTCCAGATGTCCTCAGTTTTTCTCCTGAAAATCATATATTAATGAACCAAGTTCGCATACCCTGGCTAATCAAGGGTAGTTGTTCAGTGTTAAATTGTGCCCTAACAGTTGCAGTTATTGTCCTTTATATGGTTATTTTTCTACATTCTCATAAAATGTCATGACCTGGCAGAACGGACTTGATACCAAAATTGAGAGATCAAGGAAACAAATCAAGGAAAGGAAGAACAGGGCCAAGAAGATTCGTGGAGTTAAAAAGGTCAGTTTTTAATTGTACTTCAATAATTATCTTGCTTCTTTCTTCTCCTGTTGCTTAGCCTCTTTCTCCCATTTTTGTATTCCTGCAAACTCTGGCTGATTTTTTTTTATTGATTTGCAACTCTTCTGCAGACCAAGGCTGGAGATGCTGCCAAGAAGAAGTGAGGTGTTAGAAATGGAATTTGCTTTCTCCTATTTTGTTATGGTTACTTTGGCCATTTAGAGTCATTTTTGTTAGGAGAATCATCTAGTAAGGTGTTACATTTCCTGTTACATTTACTTAGATTCTGAGTTAAAAACTGAGGGTGCTAGATGTTGAATTAAAGTATTTGTGACTTATTTTCGTCTTATAAATGTGTTTACTTTATTCCTCGCAATGAAAATTTGGATCATAGAAAGTGAAGCAGCAGCTGCATGAATCAGGTATGGGCGCTGGTTCATGTGCTGTCTGATTTGCCTCCCCAAATGCAGACGGTTGACCATACATCATGATACATACATGATGGTTTGGTTATTTCTTTAGCTTACACTGTGTTGCCAGTTATTGTCGGAATTGAAGCACCCGGTTAATAGTTGATGAGAATGCTTGTCCTTAACATGGTTGCCGTGATATACTTGTCTGAGTTGAAGGACTTGATTATAGTAGGCTGATGCATCTTGGGCGAGAGTATGTTTTTGCGAGATTGGTCATGTACGTCTGTGGGATAGCATTAGAAGTTAGGTTTGAATTATACTAGCAGCTAACAGGTTTTGACATTAGGTTACTTTATAGCAACTTCTTTACAAAATTCTCAACAAACTTAATCAGTTGCTATATGCTAAATTGCTAACAGAGTAATTAATTTCTGTATCCTAGCTATATGCTAAATTGATAACAGAGTAACTAATTTCTGTATCCTAGTGCTTTGTAGTATACACCTCTAAATTAATCTTATTTCTTTGCTCAAGTACTGAGCAAGTTTATTCTCAACCTAAATCGGAAAATATGTGCCCAGCAAATTCCCCAAACTACAAACCGCATGTTTCTTTATCGTTGTTTATAAACAAAATTAGCTTCACTGTGATAGAGACATTCAAGTGAAGCTGAAACTAATAAACAACAAAATCTGCTTCCCTCTCCTTTTGAGTTTCTGATTGAGGCATTCAAGTGAAGCTGAAACTGCAGAATGGAATCCCCGTGTTGTGAACTGAATGAAATTTTGTGTCGCCATGTCAAATGGGTCTTCTCACTCTTCTGTGCCTAGAGACGGCCTGGTACAGTTACTAGCATGTGGCGCAATCCAACTCGCATATTATCAACACTTGCTGCCTAGAGATCGCCTGGTACAGCGAACTGGCCAGTGAAGCGTTGGCTTTCTCTCTGGGAAATCCAACTTGCCAAGAAGCTGAACTTCAGAATTTTCTTGCCAAGAAGCTAAACTTCAGAAAGGTGCTTAACATGACTTTTTTATTGTGGCCAACAGAATCAACGATCAGTGAGTGAGCATTGTGTTCAGCAGATGAATTGCTAATGCTTGGCGTGATTTATGCTGTGAAATCCATTTTCTTTTAGTTCATCTCAAGGTGGCACGGATTTTTTTTATTGATCTTTTACGTCACATAACAAAATTGAAGTGATCACACAGCAGAGGATTTCTTATCATACAACAACTTGATTACTTCATGCGCGAAATTTAAACAAAAATAATACAAACACCGGAATAACTCAAAATTTGTCTAGATCAAAACTCAAAAAGCCTTCCCGCTTTTTATGCGAATATGGGTAAAACAACCCTTCTCTAATCTTTCTTCGGCCTGTTTACACTGTACTTGAATCTGGTTCTATGGCTGCACTTAATCCCAGGTTGGTCATCATCTCAAGATAGAATTCAGCATGCTCCTGCAGAACCAAGAGGAATCAGCTAACTTTTGGATGGCAAGTTTCCCATCAAATAGAAATGGAGAAGGGAAAAGAGCAACAAGGAAATGAAAGATACTGCATATCAAAGCAATAGGTACCATCAAAAAAACTACCTTTACAGCTACAATTACAACGGCAGCACCATTTTGTCGGGACTCGTGAAAGAGTTCTTTTGCAGCATCGGTTGTAACAGCTGGAACAGCTTTTGGTAGAATGGACGCCACTACAAACACACAGAATAAACTGGAAAGTTAGCATGAAATGCTCGCAATCGCGTACACATAGTATCTTTAGCTCTATAGCATCATTTTTTGGGGGCAGAATTGAAGATTTTCCTATGAGTGATTACCGAAACCTTCTCTACCAAGAAGATAAAGAAGTGGTTGTAAGAAATTGCAAGTGCAACCGCTGCTTTGTAAAACAAGAAAACAACTCAGATTGAGATTATCATTATTTTCTTTCAAATTATTCTGAAAAATCTAATGATCACAGTCGCTGACATTTGCTAAACACTGCATACTCTAGGTAGGAATGTGGCCTGACAAACAAGAAAAGTGCATTTGCTATTTGGGCCAACAGCGTTCTTCTCTATATCCTATATTATTTCTTAAAAAGGGACCAAGAGACTGAGCCCCAATGGCCTACAACTACAACCACAAATAAATGGTTGGCAGGGGGATTAATTACCTGATTTTTCAGTATGGCGTGTGTCATCAATTAGAAGAACCTTGCAACCATCTCCATTGCCTATAGCTGTCCTGTTCTTCAATTTTCCCATATCACCACCTAAAACACCAAACATAGCGATTAAATGTTGGAAACGTCTAAAATGTTGCAAGAAATTGTCAGACTGGTCGAAAATAAACAATGCAAATTGCTAACTAGTAACTACAATTGATTTTTATACTCTGATGCTTCGCAAATCCTTTTATTCTTTCTTTTGCAAGTGCAAATTGTTTCCTATCAGTGAACCTTTTTTCTCAAACATTATGCACCTTATATGGTCGCATTCATCAACTTCACACTTACTGACGATGACATGTCGTTATTTCGACATAACGGCTTTGATCCGCATTAAACAGTTTGGAACTTATAAAGATAGTTATCAAGAAAATGTAAAGGAGTAAGAACACCTCTTCTTCTTTTTTAACTCCACTAACTTAAAAACACACATAAAAGAGCAATCGTAGAAACCATCACCATTATTCCATCAGTCAAAGCAAAACAACTTCAACAAAATATAAGTTGTTTTACTTTTCATCGCTGACATCAACCATGATATGAAACAGAATGAGTAACTAGTGATTATTAAGAAGACAAGCTAATTATACCCCTCCTACATAAGAGAAGATCCAAAAGTCTTTACTCCGGAGCAAAATCTACTCTACTGTTCTCCTTACTGTAGGCTACACTCTACAGTATAGCTGTGCAGATAATAAATCTCTATCTGACTACTTACATTGAGCGAACACAGGTACACGACTCCCCAGACAAAGATCATTTCCATTGATGACTACTGGTTTAGGGGATGATTAGATCATTTACAGAATATAGCATCCCCTGAGTTGTTTTTTGGGTAACGGCCTTGAATTTAATCGTCTAAGACTTCTATAACACATGATTGGTGCTCCAAATCAAACAATACATTCCACAATTTTCCTGGATCAACTAATTGCTTGAAAGAAACGGATATTCAAGCTGCAGAGCAAGATGACATTCAAAAATAACAAACCAACAAAAACCACAAACCAATGTATTCATTTCTTCCCCCGAAGTGATAAATCTTATTTAGCATGTCACGAGTATGTCTAGGAACTCAACTATGTAATTATGAACAAGATAGTGACAACATAAGCAAACCACATGATTTGGAATACCTAATCCAGGTTGAATTTATTTGTTTTGAATTACAAGCAATCACATTAATAATCGCAGCCGAGCATAACATCTTTGACATATTAGCAAAATTATTACTACATTCATTTTGGATAATGGCATCGTTAAGTTGAAACCTAATCCAAAACAAAGGTTGGCAAACAAACTTAATACATAAATTTTCCTTTAATCAAAACCTAAGATGATTATCCGAGACTCTTAATTCAGTTGCATAATCAGTGTCTCTAAAAATGAATTCTATAATTTTGAGATACATACCTTCTTCCACTTTTGGAGTAGATTCGAATATAGATGTGTCTAGATTAGGCCGTTCTAAGATACCAGCACCACCGCCACTTCTCTTGGGGAATCCAAATAAACTATTTGCTTCAACATGCATTGAAACTGAATATCTTTTGTAGGTTGTATTTTTAGTAATCAAGTTTAGGTTACTGGGTTTAGAATGAAAAGAGGGAGAGAATTTAGAAGGTTTTATGAAGGATGATGCATTTAAGCTGCTACAAACAGAAATCTCCATGAGAGACAGAATAGGGTTTTAAAAATCAAATTGGGATTCTAGGGTTATGGAATTTAAAAGATTCTAGGGTTTTGAAAGGTTAGATTAGACACAGGAGGAGAGACAAGAGAGGAGACTGAGTGAGTGTGGGTATTGCGCGGTTGAATTGGTAAATGTCTTGAGAGAAACGCGGTAACTGGCAAGGAAGTGAGAAATAAGAGGTCGTTTGGATGAGAAGTAAAAACAATTTGATTTGTAAAAAAAAGTGTGGCTTTCTTGGTCATAGAAGTCATTCTGACCAAGATTTTTAAATCGTGAATCGTTTTTCTATTTTTACGAATCGAATCGTATATTGAATCGTGAAACGTAGATTCATGGTTTATTTTCGAATCGTTTTTGGTTATGAATAATATAGATTTATGGAAAAGATTTGAAAATAATCATAACTTAATGATTTTATAAGTAGTATATATGGTTAAGTATAATCACCATTAGTCGAATTGGCACAACGGTAGAATGGTTAGTCCATAAGCTCGATGTCCCAGGTTCGAATCCTTTCATAGCTTAACTTGGTCAACACTGTCCAAATTGTAAGTGAACGTTGGTCAAAACACGATTCTTAAAGGAAACGATTCAGGGACTCAATTTGAATCGAGTTGATTAAATTTGGCACGAATCGTACGAGTTTAAAAACCTTGATTCTGACCTTCAAATCTTTTTTTTTGTTTTAGTGATGGTAGTGATGATTTTCTTGCCTACAGGTTGTGCAAGGCTTGGTCAGGCCGGCGTAAAAACTGTGTCCTATATTTTGGGAGCTAGTCTCCTACCCAAACTCGGTACTTGCTACTGGAAAATAGGTTATGGTCTTTGGTCTTTGGTAGTGATGATTTTCAACTGATGTTGAAAGAACTTTCAATTGATTTAAAGAGTTGCAGCAAAAATATTTTCAAAAACATTTTCAAAAAATAAAAGGATCTTAGGAGAAATTTACAGGGAAAATAAAAAACTAGCCCAGTTGATGTCTAGAAAAGTTTTAAAGAAATTGGAGGGAGAGTTAGAAACCTGTAATAAGATTGAAAATATATATTGGTTGGAAAACAGTAGAGATAAGTTTTTTAAGGAGCATGATAGGTGTACTAAGTATTTTCATGTTGTTGCTTCCAATCGGAAACGTCATAATATTATTCATACATTAAGAGATAGTTCAGGGCTTTGGTTGGAGGAAAAGGAACAACTTGATTTACTTCTAAAAAACCACTTTTTGAGCATTAGTTCAACTGAAGGAAATAATATAGATCCGGTGTTTGATCATATTATCCCTAAAGTGATTACGGATTCTGAAAATGCGGAGTTGGTTAGAATACCAGATAAGGATGAAATAAAACAAGTGTTGTTTTCTATGAATCCTTGGGAGTCTCCAGGTCCAGATGGATACCCGCCAGGATTTTTCCAATCTCACTGGAATTTAGTTGAACAAGAAGTAGTAAACTTAGTTACAAACCTTTTTACTACAAGAAAGTTATCGGATTCTCTAAATGATAATTATATTTCTTTAATTCCAAAAATTGAGAATCCACTAACACCTGTAGATTTCATACCTATAAGTCTGAGTAATGCTCTGTATAAACTAATCTCAAAGCTTCTGGCGACCAGGTTGAAGCCTTTGTTAAACAAAATGATTGCTTCCAATCAGTCAGCTTTTATCCCAAAGAGACAGATAGTGGATAACATAGTAATAACGCATGAAATGCTTCATACTATGCATACTAGTAAATCCAAAAAAGGTTTTTTAGCTTTAAAGTTAGATTTATCAAAAGATTTTGATAAAATGGAATGGAAGTACATAATCCGTATTTTCAAGAATTATGGATTTTCTGATAAATGGTGTGAGCTCATTTTTGAATGTATTTCAACTGTCAAGTCCACAGTACTGTTAAATTGGATACCAGGAGTTCCTTTTAACCCTACTAGGGGCCTTCGACAAGGAGACCCATTGTCTCCATATCTGTTTATAACATCTTTGGAAGAGTTATCCAGGTTGTTTTATCAAACTGAACAAAATAAAACTTTCTCAGTTATGCAGATTAATAAAAGATGCCCAGTAATATCGCATCTTCTATTTGCCGACGATTTTTTTATTTTCTGTAAGGCGGATATTGCAGAGGTTAGACAACTAATGGGTATTTTGGATACTTTTAGTACCTCTTCTGGGAAAAACATAAATTACCACAAATCGGGAGTCTTCTTTAGTAAAAAGGTACACAATAAGCACATGAATATTTTAGCAAGGATTTTGAGGGTTCAAAGAATACCAAAGGATGAAAAATATTTGGGCACCCCATTATTTTTTAATAGGCAAAGAGCGTTAAACTTTGAACCTCTGCTAGAGAATGCATACAAAACTTTGCATGGATGGAAATCAAAGTTGTTATCTCAAGATGGACGTACAGTGTTGATCAAATCAACAATATCTGCTTATCCATGCTATCAAATATAGTGTTTCGAATTCCCTGTAGCGGTGCTAGATAGTTTTGATAGAATCCAAAGGGATTTTTGGTGGAATAAAAAAAATCCAAAGAAGGCATACTATCCTAAGGCATTGAGAAAAATTTGTACTCCTAGATCTTGTGGAGGTTTAGGGATACGTAGCCCGCATAAGATGAATATATCTTTGTTAAGTAAATTGGCTTGGAGATTACTGAATAACCCAAATGATATTTGGGTTAGACTTCTCAAGGGAAAATACTTTCCAAGGGATCACCCTTTTCACAAGTATACTTTTTACAATGCTTCCTGGATTTGGACAAGCATTAGGAAAGGTTTAGAAGTAATAAAAGAAAATAGTATATGAAAGATAGGTAATGGTACAAACGTTAAAATAACTAAGGGTAACTGGATTCCAAAAACATGTATCTTAACTGGCAGCATGAGGATTTAGTGTATGTTTCCGATTTGATTGATGAGCATGGTCAGTGGAATAAAGTGTTAATAGATTCTGTTTTCCCCAAGTTCGTGGCTACTAAAGTTAAGGCGATTTATATAAATACACAAAACCTGGATAGATTGAGATGGCTAGGGAATAAAATGGTGAATTCTCGACGAAATCAGCTTATAAAATTGTTTCTTGAGAAGATCATTTTAACAGTGACAAATTCTGGAACAAAATTTGGCATATGAAAGTTATCTCTAGGGTATTTCTATTTACTTGGAAGATGGCAGCAGATGTACTGCCATTGAGAGCTAAAATGAATGCAGTTCTCAAACATACACAGTCGTTTTGTTTATTATGCAAGGAAAACGTTATGGAGTCCTCTGCTCATTTATTCATCTCTTGTAGTTTTACAAGAGCTGTTTGGTTTGGCCTTGGTCTGCAAATTCCAAGATATGATGGGAATTTCTTAAGTTGGGTTTTCTTCAGATTTATGGGAATGGAAAGAAACTTTCGGTATCATCTGTTGGAAAATTTGGAGTCACATGAATGATGTGAATTACAAAAGCATCAAACCTAATCCTTTAGATTGTATTAGGGAAATACAAAGATTTATGCAGGAGAGTAACTCTTATATTGGAATGCCAGAATCCAATAAACCTAAAGGAAGATCCAGACTTCTGCAGTTCAGGGAGGATGATGATATGTTTAAAAATAATATTTTCTTTGTGGATGCTTCTTACAATGAACATGATGCTTCATATGGAATTGGGATTGTGTACTGGGTTAACAACAGAGTTGCTGACATTAATTTCTTTTCAGGAACAACAACAAGACCAACAGCAGCAGAAGCATTAGCGCGCAACAAACAGTAAGATGGGCAAAAGAGCTGAAGACATCTAATATCAAGATCAAAGTAGATTGTATGGACGTCGTTAACTTTTTGAACAACAGGGCATCAACTTGCGATTGGAGAGCTAAAGCTATTCTAAAAGATGTCCAAGTTTTGTTGTGTAATTACGAAAATGTAGATATTAGTTATGTACATAGGAAGTATGATAAACACATTTTTGTGTCTAATTTGTCTCGATTCTATATATTGATAGTTCTCATTTTTGTACTTATTATGGTGTTTTATGTGTGTGTAGGTATTTTTGGCCAATAAATATTTTTGGAAAAATCGGCTCGAAAAGTTGTCTAAAAGCGCCCGGTGGACACTTGTTATTCGGACTCTCAGCATGGATAAGGGGCACCCTCAGGACACCCCAAGGCAGCTGCTAAAGGCACCCCTACTCTGGATAGGGGGGCCTCTTCTTCTTCTTCACAATTCGAATTGGAATTCGGCGGGAAAAACGACAGCAGTCGTGAAGGTTTGGAATTGGATTTCGCAAGGGATTCGACCAGATTCGATTGCAGATATTTGTTGGGCTGGACTTTCTGGATCACAACAGGGTTGGTAGATTGATTGGACTCAACCAATTGAGGCTGGATAAGCCGTGAGAAGAAAACAGAGGAGGAAGAAGTTTTCGGGGTCTGTTGAGATTATATTTTGCAGTTACGGGTGATTTGAGGGAAGATAACCCTTCCTGAGATTCGTATCAATCTAATAGAGGAACTGGAATGACCTGTACAACTCAGAAACGCGTAGAGAAGAGTTTGGAAAGTGGAGAAGTCCGAGACTTTCTGCTGAAGAAAAGAGAGAATTAAATCGAGTATTAGGGTTCCTGTTGGCTATAAAAAGGTTGCTTCAAGTCACAGAGAGGACAAACAGTTTGGGGTAGTTTAGAGAACCAGAGGAGACAAAAATCACAAGTTGCAGGAAAGCTATTCTGCTGGTGCTGCTGAAGAACACGAAGAACATCAACCCACGCCCAACTGTCGCAGAACATTGTCGTTGTTCTATAGCACTTCACTTCTATCATTACTGTAGCAGTCTTATTCCTTCTGTTTCTCTTGTAACAGTCGATCTGCAACACATATAAACGTTGTGATTGAACTGTTTTACTCCCTTTGAGTCTCTTCACCTTTGAAAACACCTTTTGAGCAATGAAAAAATATTTTGAACTTGTTTTTGATATGAGGAGCTAAACCCCATTGCTGAGGCGATAGAGGAAGCTATTTTTCCAATAAAGTGGTATTTTCTATTTATCTTATTTATTACAATTATTTATATGATTATTTGCCTTGTTTGAGAATTGTTTTAATGATTTTTATTCAACAATTGTGATTTCCATTGATGGTATATGCTTGGACTTAGGTTTTTGATATCCCATGCTTTTGATTTACACTTGTTATTTTAAAAATCTACTTATTGCAACATCTTAGAATCAAATTAAACGAAAAAAATGAATAAATATAAATATTGGATTTAAATCACTTTGAACTTGGAAAATAGTGGAATCTTAGCCTCAGTATTCTTTTAATATTGATAACAACATCATCTTTGTTTGAGTTTTCTATTTTTGTTTTAGAATTTAAGTCAATATTTTATCCTTCGCAAGTCTGAGAATCGAAACACTTTTATCACTATCTACAATCACATCAATTTTTGGCGCCGCCGACGCGGATTTGCTTTTAGGGTTTTTAGACTTCGTTTTTTTTAGGTTTTTTTTTTTGTTCTTTTTTATGTTTTTGGGTATTTATCTTTTGTCTACAGGTTTTGGATCATAAAGAGAATTGAGCCAAGGAGTTTGGTGATTTCGTAAAGACTTGGAGCGAAAGCTTAAAGCGAAAAGAACGGAGAAGAAGACAATTTCTTTTTAGATATTTTCTCTTTTTTTTTAGGGTTTGTTTATTTTCCTTTATAAAAAAAGAAAAAAAAAAGAGAGAGAACTGTATTAGGGTTTGTTATTTTTGTAATTTTTCTTTTCTTTTTTGGACACTTGGACATTGGACTTTGGACATTATTATTTTTTTAAAACCCTAAGGAAGGGTTGGTTTAAATATAAACTGTGTGCAGAGAAAGACGGTGATTACGATATCGCCTCGGCCCCTCGGGTTCGTACATGACATAGGAGTCGTGGCCCGAGTCGACTTCAGCGGTTCTTCGCCCGTCTGGTACGGGAGGTAAGTTTTTCGAAACACCCGCGAATCCCCCGTCAGTGGGTTTACTGTATTCCTTCGTTTGCATATATGATGATGACTTGAAACGGCTGCTTTAATTTCCTAGTAAAGGGCAAGGACTGGCCATACAAGATAAGGGTTCGGATTTCATCACCGTTCTCTTCTTGCCCGCCTTAGGAAAACGAAACCAAACGCGAACCTAAGCCTAAAATTTTGACTAGAACGAGACCTATAGGGTAACGAGTTTAATAGGAAAGTCGTTCGAAGAATATTGGTTACTCTTTTGAGCATACTTCGAAGTTCTTGAAGGTTTCTGTGAGTTGAATGCGTGAATGCGCCGCCTTGTAACTGGTGAGGCCTTGGGTATCAAAGCTCCACTAAGCTTCCCTCGCCACGATTCAACTTACTTTGACTCGGATTGATTCCAGAGGGGTTTGCTCAGATTGTAACGAGTTCCTTTTCGAAAGAATAGAAGCTGGTCTAGAAACAATCTAAGTGGAGCCTTCATGCTTTTTGTTTTCTAGAAATTTAGGTTTGATTTGGTTGAGTCAGCCATGTTTTGTGTTTGCATAGAATTCCCTACCTTATTCTGTTGCATGCCTGAACGTAAAAGAGACGCCCTAGGTAGATTTGTTAAAGAGAAACCTAGTAGTTCTAAGCGTCTTGATTACCTCAATTTAGAAAGTCCGATTCGTGAAGATTCCGTTTTTGAACGTCCGTTTGAGGAAAGAATCCCTGATAGTCCAATAGCGCCAGAAATGGCAACTTTGAAAGCCTTGTTGAATCCTACTAGGACTACTCGTCCCTCGTGTATCAGGTTACCTGAAACTGAAGCAAATTATGAACTTAAGCCTGGAACCTTACAGTTGCTCCCAATCTTTTTAGGAAAAAAAAATGAAAACCCCTATTTCCATGTTAGGGACTTTGAGGAAATTTGTAGTACCCTGAAAATTAGAAACCTTGATGATGATGCTTTAAAACTCAGGTTATTCCCCTTTTCCTTAAAAGATAAATCCAAGTCGTGGTTGTATAGTTTGGCTTCCGAATCAATTGAAACCTATGAACAACTTACATCTGCCTTTTTGAACAAGTTTTTCCCTAGGCACAAAACCTCGTCTGTTAGGACACAAATCTGCACGTTTACACAACAGGAGGGAGAATATTTGTATAGGTATTTGGAAAGGTTCAATGATTTATTAGCCCAATGTCCTCATCATGGTTTAGAAAAGGTTAGGTTAGTTCAGATCCTTTATGAGGGTTTAGATTATCCCACCACAACTACAGTAGAGTCCATGTGTACAGGTGGGTTTGAAAACCAAACAGTTGATGATGCGATGACATATTTGCATGAAATCACCGAAAAGACCCAACAATGGGAAAGCAATAGGGTACCCCAGAAAACAATTCTTCTAGGCAGAGGAAACGTTAATAGGGTAGAAGGAAGTTTTGAATCAGATGCCAAAATTGCTGCTATAGCGAAAAGGTTAGAAGCTTTAGAAGTGGGTCACACTAGTGGTAGACTGGAGCCTTTTTAGGAAGGCCAGAATAATGAAGAGCAAGCCAATGCTCTCTATAATAACACTAGGTATGATAACCGTCCGAAGTTTGACCCATATTCAGAAACCTATAATCCTGGTTGGAGAAACCATCCGAACCTTTCATGGTCTAAGGTCCAGAGTCAAGGCCAGTTTAGTAATTCTAATGCTCCCCTAGGTTTTGGTTACACTAAGAATTCATCAGGCCCAGAAAAAAAAACGACTAGCTTAGAGGAATCTATTAAGATGTTAGCAAAAACTCAGGATATGTTACCACAGAGCCAAATTAGTTTTCAACAGGAAACCAAGCAGAACTTTCAAACTAATGCTCAGAGCCTTGCTAAGCTAGAACTTCAAGTCGGCCAAAAAGCTAAGACCTTAAGTGAGAGAGATAACGGAAGGCTCCCTAGTCAGATTACCCCCAACCCTAGAGGAGTTCATGAAGTAGGTGCAAAACCATCGAATCAATTGGATGATATTAGAACCCTTAGGAGTGGTAGAGTAGTAGACAATCAGGTAACCATGCCCGATAGTGAACATATTTTAGTTCACCCCTCTGGTAGGCTGGGAAAGATGACAGAAAATAAAAGCAAGATAAAGCCTACATGTTATAACCGCAAGTGCACGGTGTCGGTTGTAGCTTGTGCAAATACGGGTCGAATCCACAGGGACTAGGGTGTGAGTTGAAGTTTCCTAAGCTAATTCTCTGAGTAGTGAACTAATGAAGCAAAGAGTGACAGTGGCAAATGACAGTTACAATGGCAATGAGCCAAAGGCAGTGAAGTATAGAATTTAGAAGCAAACAGTGCAGCAAGAATTTGGAAACAAATGTAAAAAAAATACCAAGGTCTTTGAATCCACCTCTAACTCACACTGATTATTCATCACTAACAGTAACTTTGTTTTTCTATAACCACTAGCAAGAGGGATGTCAATCCTCTATATAACAAGGGTCATTTTGATATGAAATCTCCTATCACAACTAAGGTACTCCTCCTAAGCATTAACTGTCTAGCTAAAGAACAATTAATCAAAAGAACAATATATAAAATTAAGCATGAGTTGCAGTTCAGCAACACTAGATGATTCTAACTACAATGGATGCCTGACATCCAATGTGAAAGGCTAGTGTTGAAGCCCTAAGATGGAGTTTCACTATGAGCATTTAAACACCTCATGGCTACTGACAAGAGCATGAATAACAAATGTTAAGCTAAGGTTTCATCTAAACCCTGGCAAATTAAACTAGAACATGTTTAACACATTAAATAACTGGAATTGAAACATTGAACATAAACAGAGCATTGATAGAACAAATCAAAACAGCACAGTTGAGGCACCGGCTAGTCCAGTCCTCTTGGGTGAAGCTCTGGCTAGCCCAGGCATACCCTCACACACACAAACCTAATATCTATTTATAGTACAAGAAATCCCCACATTTTACAAACCCTAAATGAAAATCCCCAAATCAAAAAAATTAGGGTTTCGAAAATAACCACTAAAAAAAAATCAATACTTTCCTAAAATCTGCTCGACCCATACTTGTACTTCTCTTCCTCTTCTGTTATTGTCTACTCGATCAACTCCTCTTCAACTGTGATGAAACCCTAGTTTCATCTCTCTCTTGATTGTAGCACCTAGTGTGTGTGGGTGCTAAGAACGAGAAAGAGAGGCAACTAGGGAATGGGTTTATGGGGTTTTGGTGATGGAGGGGGTATGGAGATGGTGGCGCAGCGGGTGAAGGGATGGAGTTGCAGACTGTTGTCGGGGGAATAAGAAAGAAATTTGGGGAAGAGAAGATCGATGGAAAGAAGGGAAGGGAGTGTTTGGGTGAAGGGTATAGGTTCCGATGCTAGGGTGTGAAGCGGGGATAGCGAACTTTGATGCACAGCGAGTAAAGAGCATTGGATGATCCCATATAGATTGAATCGAACGGCTACGATGGAGAGGTATGTAGCGACCGTTGGATTATGAGATACAACAAAACTGACGGCTTCAGATGGAGTTAGGTACTATGGTGTTTGACAGGAACTTCAGAGTTTGATGCACGATGATGAAGCAACCGTGGGATGAAGTGATGGATCCAATCTGACGGCTGAAAATGGAAGCGGTTTTGGGTATTGGAAATGGATTTGGAACTTGGGTATGCCAAGCCCATATCTTCTTTAAGAACAATTCTTCCTCTTCAAGCGCACTTCTAGTTGATCCGGCTCTTGCAAACATCATTTTTCGCTGCCTTTCTACGGGAGTCTTTGCCGTTTCTTTGCTCTTTTCGCTCCGTGAGTTAACCAGACTTTATTTAGTACCTAAAAATGAAAAATTAATTGAGAAAAGTATTTATTCTTGAAAACAACGAAAACACAGAATATGGGATAAAATGGAGAGTTAGTGCACAAATGATGAGTTAAATGCCAATAAAAAGGTGCAAATATATACAATATTTGGCACTCATCAAATACCCCCAAACCTGAATTTTACTTGTCCTCAAGTAAAACAAAACTAAGGAAATCCTACCTATACCACTGTCGCTGGTCTCTCGATTGCATTTAGCGAATGCAATAAGCCTTTTAAACCACTAAGTGTCCCTAGTGGGCGAGTTGAAGTCTCGTGAAGGTTTGCTTAGAACGTACCTACAAAGTTCTAGGGCAAAATATAAGCTCAGATTCCATGAAATGTGACATGTGCAAGACAGTAGAAGCTCACAGCAAAATGGAGATGTCAATCTAGCTATCAAAGGCACAATCCTAGCACTGATAACAAATAAAGACATGTGATAAGAGTGTAAAGTGTATCTACACATGTGTAAAGAAAGATCGGATGTTATGACTACTAATCACCAAGAGATAGTCTCTCAGGCTAAGAACCGAGGTCGAAATCTAGCTAGCTGTCCGGACTTTACGAGAATTGTGAATGAGATGGAGGTATTTCACAATTACTCGCGTTGTACATCAATGGCATACACCCTTCCTTGCTTATAACACAAAAACACAAAAGATGACTCTTTACATGACTCTTATTTACATTGACTACTCTCTTTTATTTTTGGAACAAGAGATGATGGAATTGATAAATACTTGATTTTTTTTTTTTTTTGAAAAAAATAGTTACAACATGGTAACTCTTTTGATACATAAGCAAAAAGAAACAAAAAATTACATGACACTTTGCAAGAGGTAGCCCTTTTTGATGCACCCAGTTAAATTCGATGGTTGTCTTTCTTAATGTAACCTCCACCTTCTATCCCAACCAACCAAAGAACAAGCTAGTCAAGTTTCGTTCAGTATTCTAAAGTGATTGGCAATCGTGACTTCCGATAGAATACCTCAAGGATGAGGCTATACATGTATTGGTAGATCGTGCGCGTGCAAGTTTCTTATCACTATGTGAATTGTGTTAGAATCAGGGTGCCTAAATATCTAGACTAAGAATCCTTATGTTTACATACATTCACAAGAGTCAACATTTCAAGGTAAATGAGCTCCATTTTTATGTTTTTTTTTCGAATTTTTTAATTTTTAATTTTAATTTTTTAATTTTTTTTTCAAAAAGAAAGAGTTCTGTTTTCAATTATAGCATGTTATCAAAGTATCTACTTTTCACCCCCAAACCTAAACTAAACATTATCCTCAAGGTTTCAAAAGATGAACAAAAATGTAATACAACATACGAAGAGGATCATGCTGAGTAGAGAAAAAGGAAAGAGATTACCCAATTTGACGGCGAAAGCAAGATTAGAACTCCGTTATTCAAGGCTAGAATCCAACATTTTTTAGCCGAGATCATATTGGATTAGCACAATATATACAAAAGAAACAAAAGATTTATCTAGAATATTATCTACTGGATTATATACAAGAAAATTCACCATACACTAACAATCTAAAGAGTTGAGGATCAACCCAAAAGACGAAGTGTAGACATTTCAACAGCTTCACACAATAATAATATGATAGACATGCAAGTGAAGTTGTGAAACAAAATGAGCTACCCCCAAACCTGGATTTTTCAACAGATAAAATTTTGGATACAAAATCTCGCAGTTTTGGGGGTTCATCATGTATGAGGTCTAACTCAAAGTGAACTGTGTTAGGGACGGGTACACATGCTAATTCCAACTGTGGTTCCTCAAAAGTATTATACTTAGATGCAAAATAGTCCAAGAGGACTTGGGAAGCACACAGTTCCAACCCTAGATTAGGAATTTTCAGAAAAGTTGGTTTAAAAGTTTTGTTACAAACCAAATCTGGGTTGGGTGGAATAATCTCAATCTGTGATTTGGGTAAGAAAGTAGGTACTTCTAAATTGTTTTCATGGATAAGATCAATAGTACCAACACATACTTTTCCTAAATCAGAAATGGGTAAATCATGCTCACATTCATCGAACAAAACATCAAGACCTAAATCGGTATCATGCTTGTCCGAAATACTCAAATCAACACCGGAAGAAAAAACATTTTGTGACTGAGGCAAGGAATCAAACACATCAAATTCATTTTCATGCATAATAACATTAGTGTCTACAGAAGATTCAACTTCTCCTATGTCATGTTCATCTTCACAGAATAATTGTACGAATCCCATGTCAATATCAAAATCATATGAATTACAATGAGTATTAGAAAAAACAACATTCATGAAGGTCGAGGGCGAGAAGCCATATGTTATTGAACCAACAGGTTCCACAATAATCATCATAATCATCATCATGGTAGCATGCATATTGGTCTTCATTAACAGTGGTGGTGTCCTTAGTCAATTCATGTTCCTCTAAATTAGGTTCATATTCAACATCACTTAAATGAATGGGACTAGACACTTCATTAGGGACAACATACATTTCCTCATGAATTTTTTCCTTTTGTAGGTGATGCAAAATCTGATCTAAATGCGCCTGAATTCGTGATATAGATCTAGCAGAATTTTGCTCACTGAGTCTGAAAGCTTCTATGGTGGAGTCTAAATTCATGGGAGTACAAGATTCTTCATGTTCAAATTGTGGTGGTGATTGGTACATGTGTGCATGGTCATTAGGGTTTATAAAAGATTGATCGCAACCCTCAAAGGATTGATTATGGTCCCAATGACTACCAGCTCCACAATTTGTGGGCATTTCATAATTTGGATTTTCATGGGATTCTCTAAATTGCCTATAATCATGCAAAATATAGCAATATTTATCCGGGTGGTCTAAACCACCACATAAGGTACATGCATAGATTTCAGGTCGTCTATGTGAACTAGATGCTACAGATTTCTCATGTGTTTGCATTTCTAAAGCAGTGATCCGAGCCTCTAACTGATTCACAAGTGACGAATGTGTGAGTTGGATATTGTCTAGATGTTCATTTTCACTCAATGGTGGATGATACATGTGTGAATAGTCATTAGGGTTTGCATATTGAGGTTCATGACCTACAAAGGGTCCATAATAATAATCCCTATAACTATTGACATCATGGTCTGTGGGAGGCTCATAAGGTGAATCTTGCCCGTAAGCTTCTCTAATAAATTTATTCCCAGTGGCAGACCAAAATCCAGACATGTTATGTTTATCAAACAATCACACAATTCAAAAAGAGAAATAAGGCCCACACTTTTCAGTTATGGGTTTCAAAAATTTGGTTTTTTAGGCTTTAAAGTTAAAGCCTATTTGGGATTTTTGGTTAAAAAGAGGGAGAAAAATTTTGTTTTTTGAATGGGAGAAAACTTTTGGTTTTAATCAGGAGATAAAAAGAAAAATTTGGTTTTTAATATTGGGAGAAAAACTTTGGTTTTAAAATTGGGAGCAAGCCCACATTGGTGGAGCAAAGCTTTGGTTTTGAATTAGGAGAAAAAATTTGGTTTGAATATGGGAGAAATTTTTGGTTTTGTTGGGAATGAAAAACATTTGGTTTTTGATGGGAAACATTTGGTTTTTATGGGTTTTGAAAACTCCTTTTGGTTTTAATGGGATGAGGTCCAGCTAACTGGTTCAAATTTTCTGTGGGACAAGCCCAGCGAACTGCCTAGAGATTTGAGTACACGACCCAACTAACGAGTTCAATGAACCAAGCCCAGAAATGCACGAGGCCCAGCTGGGTATTTGATTTTTGGGCTCTCAGTTAGCCAAAATACGAGGCCTACTTGGGCTTTGAAGATGTTTTTCAAATTTAGTTTGGGTCAAGCCCACAGTTCAGAAACAAAGTTTTAACTTGGGTATAACACTCTCGAAACAAGTTTTGCTACAGAGCCCAGAATTCTAGTTTGGGAGGAAAACAATACCACAGGCCCAGTGAACTGGGTAATCTTAGGATGATTACTTCCTCAGCCCACAGTTGCTGGCTTTTCTCCTTTGGCTTAGCCCACCACAGCAGTGTGCAGGCTTGTTTCTCAACAGCCCACAGTTCAGTTCAGCAACACCAAAAGATGGATTCTCAGCAGCACCACAAGCTGCTGTTCTTGCTTTGCTCCTCTGGCCTAGCCCACAACTGCTGCCCTCCCTTTCTTAGCCTTGACTTGATCAATCAGCAGCACCACAAGCTGCTGCTCTACAGCAGGTACCTGCTAGCTCAGAAGAGAGGATCAATCTCTTTGTACTGAAACAATGGAATTATAAAGAAGCAATGAGGGACCAAAACAGCGGTGATATGCAGCTACACTAAGAGGAAAGAAAATAAGATGCTTACAGATGCAAATGCTTACATATGATTACAGCTACAGCTACAGATGCAAATTGTACAGCTAACAGACAAGCTACAGCTAATTGAGGCAAGATGCTACATCAGAGATGATTATACTAAGATGCTTATCAGAACTACAGAACAGGTTATGCAAGAAAAGATGATGCAAGTGACAGCAAACTAAGCTGCACTAAGTTACACTAAGTTACAGCTAAACTACAGAAAAGCTAAGTTACACAGCAGGTTGAAAACAGAAAAGCAAGTGCAAGAATGTTTTTTTTCAATTACACAGCAGCCAAGTCCCCGACAGCGGCGCCAAAAACTTGGTGTGCTGGGAAAGATGACAGAAAATAAAAGCAAGATAAAGCCTACATGTTATAACCGCAAGTGCACGGTGTCGGTTGTACCTTGTGCAAATACGGGTCGAATCCACAAGGACTAGGGTGTGAGTTGAATTTTCCTAAGCTAATTCTCTGAGCAGTGAACTAATGAAGCAAAGAGTGACAATGGCAAATGACAGTTACAATGGCAATGAGCCAAAGGCAGTGAAGTATAGAATTTAGAAGCAAATAGTGAAGCAAGAATTTGGAAACAAATGTAAACAAAATACCAAGGTCTTTGAATCCACCTCTAACTCACACTGATTATTCATCACTAACAGTAACTTTGTTTTTCTATAACCACTAGCAAGAGGGATGTCAATCCTCTATATAGCAAGGGTCATTTTGATATGAAATCTCCTATCACAACTAAGGTACTCCTCCTAAGCATTAACTGTCTAGCTAAAGCACAATTAATCAAAAGAACAATATATAAAATTAAGCATGAGTTGCAGCTCAGCAACACTAGATGATTCTAACTACAATGGATGCCTAACATCCAATGTGAAAGGCTAGTGTTGAAGCCCTAAGATGGAGTTTCACTATGAGCATTTAAACACCTCATGGCTACTGACAAGAGCATGAATAACAAATGTTAAGCTAGGGTTTCATCTAAACCCTGGAAAATTAAACTAGAACATGTTTAACACATTAAATAACTGGAATTGAAACATTGAACATAAACAGAGCATTGATAGAACAAATCAAAACAGCACAGTTGAGGCACCGGATAGTCCAGTCCTCTTGGGTGAAGCTCTGTCTAGCCCAGGCATACCCTCACACACACACACACACACAAACCTAATATCTATTTATAGTACAAGAAATCCCCACATTTTACAAACCCTAAATGAAAATCCCCAAATCAGAAAAATTAGGGTTTCGAAAATAACCACTAAAAAAAATCAATACTTTCCTGAAATCTGCTCGACCCATACTTGTACTTCTCTTCCTCTTCTGTTATTGTCTGCTCGATCAACTCCTCTTCAACTGTGATGAAACCCTAGTTTCATCTCTCTATTGTAGCACCTAGTGTGTGTGGGTGCTAAGAACGAGAAAGAGAGGCAACTAGGAAATGGGTTTATGGGGTTTTGGTGATGGAGGGGGTATGGAGATGGTGGCGCAGCGGGTGAAAGGATGGAGTTGCAGACTGTTGTCGGGGGAAGAAGAAAGAAATTTGGGGAAGAGAAGATCGATGGGAAGAAGGGAAGGGAGTGTTTGGGTGAAGGGTATAGGTTCCGATGCTAGGGTGTGAATCGGGGATAACGAACTTTGATGCACAGCGAGTAAAGAGCGTTGGATGATCCCATATAGATTGAATCGAACGGCTACGATGGAGAGGTATGTAGCGACCGTTGGATTATGAGATACAACAAAACTGACGGCTTCAGATGGAGTTAGGTACTATGGTGTTTGACAGGAACTTCAGAGTTTGATGCACGATGATGAAGCAACCGTGGGATGAAGTGATGGATCCAATCTGACGGCTGAAAATGGAAGCGGTTTTGGGTATTGGAAATGGATTTGGAACTTGGGTATGCCAAGCCCATATATTCTTTAAGAAAAATTCTTCCTCTTCAAGCCCACTTCTAGTTGATCCGGCTCTTGCAAACATCATTTTTCGCTGCCTTTCTGCGGGAGTCTTTGCCGTTTCTTTGCTCTTTTCACTCCGTGAGTTAACCAGACTTTATTTAGTACCTAAAAATGCAAAATTAATTGAGAAAGTATTTATTCTTGAAAAAAACGAAAACACAGAATATGAGATAAAATGGAGCGTTAGTGCACAAATGATGAGTTAAATGCCAATAAAAAGGTGCAAATATATACAATATTTGGCACTCATCACCCTCAGGATCTCATCCCTCAGGACCACTAACTGAGGGGACTGATAAAATTTCCGATGATGCCAATTCGGTTCCTGAGAGGTCTGATTCTGTGCCTAGAGCCCCATTTCCCCAGCTATTAGCATCAACAAAGAAGGAATCGAACTTTAATGACATATTGGAGGTTTTTAAGTAAGCTACCATAAACCTTCCTTTATTAGATGCAATTAGGCAAATTCCTGCTTATGCCAAGTTCCTTAAGGATATGTGTACAGAAAGCGAAAACTTAGTGCCCATAAGAAAGCCTTTTTTGCTAGTCATGTAAGTTCAATCATTCAGAACACTACCACTGCAAAGTACAAAGACCCAGGTTCCCCAACCATTGCTTGTACAATAGGTAAACACCGGGTAGAAAAATCTTTACTTGACTTAGGAGCCAGTGTGAACTTACTGCCGTACCATGTGTACTTACAGCTAGGATTTGGTGAAATGAAACCTACTCAGATAACACTGCAGTTAGCTGATAGGTCTGTCAAAATTCCTCGAGGTGTTATCGAGGATGTTCTTATTGAGGTCGACAAGTTTATTTATCCAGTGGATTTCATGGTCCTAGATACCCAACCTGTCCCTGACCCAGAGAACCAGATACCTGTGATTTTAGGTCGCCCATTCTTAGATACGTCTAATGCAATCATAAACTGTCGAAATGGTGTGATGAATTTATCCTTTGGTAATATGACTATCGAAATGAACATTTTTAATGTCAGTAAGCTACCTTATGAGCTAGATGACACATGTGTTAAAGAGGTGAATATGATAGAATCCTTAGTTCAGGAGTCATTACCAAACATCTTGTCTGAAGACCCATTAGAGAGTTGTCTATCCGTTTTGGTTTAGATTTTGACGATCATAGTACCATTGAACAAGTGAATGCTCTATTAGATTCTACCCCTGTGTTAGACACTGATAGATGGAAAGCTAGGTTCGAACCATTACCAGCTTCTGAGACTACCTCAGTTCCTTCCTTAGAAGAGCCCCCTAAGTTGGACCTCAAACCACTACCAGATAACCTGAAGTATGTGTTCTTAGGCCCATCTGAGACTTTACATGTGATTATTGCTGCCGACTTGGATAGTGATCAGGAAAGTAGGCTAGTAAAAGTACTTCAAGATAATAAGGAAGCTTTAGGGTGGTCTATAGCAGACATTAAGGGTATCAGTCCTAACGTTTGTATGCATCAGATTCATTTAGAGGAAGACTCCAAACCATCTAGGGAGATGCAACGTCGACTGAACCCTAACATGAAAGAAGTGGTTAGAAAAGAGGTGCTTAAGTTGTTAGATGCGGGTATTATCTACCCAATTTCAGACAGTAAGTGGGTCAGCCCTGTTCAGGTTGTTCCCAAGAAATCAGGTATCACTGTAGTCCAGAATGAGGATAATGAGTTAATCCCAACCCGAGTGACCACGGGATGGCGTGTCTGTATCGACTATAGGAAATTGAACAAGGTCACAAGGAAGGATCACTTTCCCCTTCCTTTTATCGACCAAATGCTAGAGAGATTAGCTGGATATAGTTTCTATTGCTTTTTAGATGACTTTTCCGGATATAATCAGATCGTTATTGCCCCAGAAGACCAAGAGAAAACCACTTTTACCTGTCCCTTTGGTACATTCGCGTATAGACGCATGACTTTCGGGTTGTGTAATGCCCCTGCGACTTTTCAGCGTTGTATGATGAGCATATTTTCTGATATGGTAGAACGGTTTTTAGAGGTCTTTATGGATGATTTTTCAGTGTTTGGTCCATCTTTTGATGAGTGCTTGCATCATTTGACATTAGTGTTGACTAGGTGTAAGAAAAAGAATTTAGTGCTTAATTGGGAAAAATGCCATTTCATGGTTAAATCAGGAATTGTTTTAAGGCACATCATTTCTTCAAAGGGTATAGAGGTAGACAAATCCAAAGTTTACCTTATTAAGACTTTACAGGTCCCAAAAACCGTAAAAGACATTAGGTCATTCCTAGGGCATGCAGGTTTTTACCGTCGATTCATTAAGGATTTTAGCTTGATTTCTAGACCTCTTTGCAATTTGCTTGCAAAAGATGTTAAGTTTGTCTTTGATGATGCTTGTTTATAGGATTTTGAGAAGCTTAAAAATTTACTCACTACCGCTCCCATAGTCCAGGCACCCAACTGGAACCTACCCTTTGAGATTATGTGTGATGCTTCAGATTATGCTATAGGCATTGTGTTAGGTCAACGAGTAGACAAATTACTTCATGTGATTTACTATGCTAGCAAAACTCTGAATGATTCCAAATTGAACTATACAACTACCGAGAAGGAACTGCTAGCCATCGTGTTTGCCTTGGATAAGTTTAGATCCTACCTATTAGGTTCTAAGATCGTAATCTATACCGATCATGCTGCTTTGAAATACCTTTTGTCTAAGAAGGACACCAAACCTAGATTGATTAGGTGGATCCTATTGTTACAAGAATTTTCTCCAGACATTAGAGACAAAAAGGGTGCTGAAAATGTAGTAGCAGACCACTTATCCAGGTTAGTTGTTAGTTCCCCTAGTGATGCCCTTTCTATAAGGGATAGCTTTCATGACGAACAATTGTTCTTTGTTTCCCAATCACCTTGGTATGCAAATATAGTGAATTATCTTGTTACTGGCCGTACCCCTCAACATTGGGGTAAACAAGATCGTTCTAGGTTTTTAGCGAGGTTAAGCATTTCTTTTGGGACGATCCTTATTTGTTTAAGTATTGTCCCGACCAGATTATTAGGAGATGTGTACCTGAGTGTGACCAGTCCAGTATTCTCTTCTTTTGTCATGAACATGCTTGTGGGGGTCATTTTAGTGCTAAGAAGACTGCTGCTAAGATATTGTAGTGTGGATTTTACTGGCCTTCACTGTTTAAAGACTCCCATAGTCACTGTGTTTCTTGTGATCGTTGACAGACGTTAGGAACCATTTCCCGTGGAAATATGATGCCTTTGAACCCTATTTTAGTGATTGAGGTCTTTGATGTGTGGGGCATTGATTTTATGGGTCCATTTCCTAAATCTTTAGGTTATCTTTACATACTTGTCGCTGTAGACTATGTGTCTAAGTGGGTTGAGGCGGTTCCGTGTAAAACAAATGACCATAGGGTCGTAATTAATTTTTTAAAGAGAATATACTTACACGTTTTGGTACACCGCGAGCTATAATTAGTGATGGGGGTTCTGTTGTAGTTTTTCAAAAGTGATAACTAAGAGTTCGTTGCTCGGACTTGTAAAGATTTAAAAACATAAAAATATATAAAAACGTTTGTCACAGGATCAAGAGACACTAGGACTCAGGATTCCACCATTAATCATTCACACAATTCATATATTTATTCGAAACAATTATAGCTCAAATCATAAGGACTCTCATTCTTGCCAAGGTAGATTTTTAGAATATTTATTGTATATCACTAGCATGACGCATCAAAAGCACTACGACCAAGCATACATCATCATACGATATCACAACCAATTAAGAAAAATCATAAATCGATTAATAAAAAGTGCAAGTAGTCAAAAAAAGAATTAATATAATTATCATATGCGTAAAGAACGGCTTCCTCCATCATCCCAGTGTTGGGGTTTAGTTAATCATAATAATCATGTTTTCAAAATATATATTTGATGCTCAAAGTATGATTAAAAGAGTCAAAAGTTATAAAATAGTGGTTCTGAGACTCACAAAACACGTCCAGAAAGAAACGATACCACAAAACTGCAGCTAAACTGCGGCACTTATTCACTGCGCTGGAACTGTTGAAGAACGACGCTGCTCTGCTGCTGACGCTGCTGAAAATAAGACTGTCCTGGTGAGTTTGTTCTTCGTGTTCTTGAAGCTCTTTAATGGCAGCAGCAGCAGCAGCAGGTGAACATTGCTGCTACTCCTTCTTCTTCGCTCCCCCTGGCTCTGGCTCGACCCCCGAACTCTTGATAAAACCCTCTAACACTTCTCAACAGCCTTTATATACACAACAGGGTCCAAATAACTCGATTAAATCCGAGTTTATCTCCCTTTTTCTTCACGTGCAGTTGAGAGAGAAATCTCTTTTCTGTTGCTTTGTACGCGTCTGTTAGCTATAAAATAGCCACCAAACTCTTCCTATGACTTGAAAAGGACCAAATACATGATTATCCAGCGTAAAAGTCTTCCAAAATCTCCACAAAATCTTCGACAGTGAACAACATGACACGTCTCTCTGCCTGGACTTTGATCTCTTCT
Organism: Papaver somniferum; assembly: GCF_003573695.1. NCBI lineage: Eukaryota > Viridiplantae > Streptophyta > Magnoliopsida > Ranunculales > Papaveraceae > Papaver > Papaver somniferum. The sequence goes on from NC_039362.1 coordinate 122,915,808, forward strand.
TCCGGCTTATCCAGCCCAATTGGTTGGGTCTAATTGCTTGCAACAGGCCTGTTATGTCTTCTAGAGTCCATACGTACCAAATACATCCATTGTATCTCCTCAAAACTCGCTCAAATTCCACTTTCAAAACTGTTCTTCGCTGCTGCCATTTTTCCCGCCAGTTTCTGTTTTGAATTTTGAGAAGGAAACTGACCTCCCCCTAATCCAGTTATGGTGTCCCTTTAGCACATGCCTTGAAATGGGGTGACCCTTATCCAACTTATGAGTGCCTTTAGCAATTCTTCTTGGATGTTTTCCGCACTTTTTCGTGGTTCCTCCGAGCTATTTTTTGGGTACTTCCGGTACACTTCTGGGGAGCTTCCGGTATGCTATCTACAGAGGTCCAAATGCCATATTTTTAGCCAATTTTGCTGCAAAACCTTATTCTTCTAAAAACACCTACAAAGAGATTAAAAACCAAAATAAGTACAACAGTGGGCACTAACAATATACACAATTGAGATAAATATAAGGCACAAAAATGTGCCTATCAGGTTCACACTTTTGTAATAGACCGTTTGCTCTGTTAATGAAACAATATGGTATTACCCACAAAGTAGCTACCCCGTATCACCCAAAGAATAGTGGTCAGGTAGAGGTTTCCAATAGGGAAATTAAGCGTATTTTAGAGAAAACAGTTAATCCCAATAGGAAAGACTGGTCGTCGAGGCTTACTGATGCCTTATGAGCTTACCGTACCGCGTTTAAGACACCCATTGGAATGTCACCCTACCGTTTAGTATTTGGCAAGGCATGTCACTTGCCTGTTGAGTTAGAGCATAAAGCCTATTGGGCTATTAAGCAGCTAAACTTTTCACTTGACAAGGCAGGAGCTCACAGAAAGCTCCAGCTCAATGAGTTGGACGAGATTCGTAGAGATGCATATGATAGTGCTAAGGAGTATAAGAACAAAATGAAACTTGTGCATGATAAGAATATTTTACGGAAGTCGTTTTCTCCAGGTCAAAAAGTTCTTCTGTATGACACTCGTTTGCATCTATTCCCCGGGAAACTGCGCTCTCGGTGGACCGGTCCTTTTGTGGTCCGTACTGTTTTTCCTCATGGCGCTATTGAGATTGAGACATCATATGGTACTAGTTCTTCAAAGGTTAACGGTCAGAGATTGAAGCCCTTTTTAGAGCCTTTTCCTACAGGTGATGTGAGGAGGTCCCTCTGGAGGACCCTGTTTACCCTTGATTGACCATCGAGGCGATTTGTATGTTGTATAATATTTTTGTCAGTTTTTGGTTTCACTTCACCCAGGTACTATCTTTCCGAACTCTCTCTTTACTATTTCCTCATGTTACTTATATTTTTGGTACTGTTCTTTCATTCGAAACATTGAGGACAATGTTAGATTTAAGTTTGGGGGTGGGGTAGAAACTTTTTGTTTTAAATAAACTCCAGAGCCTAGAAATTTATGCATATTAAGGATAGCACTAACCAACCTAAGTGGATGGAAGCATTTTGGTTGTAGGAGTTGAGGAACCAATCTGGTTAGATGGAAACATCTAGAAGAGTCTATTCATAAAAGTACAGAGCTCAGGTGTTAGAAATAACATGATAGTTTCACCATATCTCGTTGAGTCCTTTTCACTTCTATTTTTTATTTTATTTTTAAACTATGTTACTCTAAGTGATTAGGTGGGGCTCACGATTCAAGTTGTTACCAATGCTAGGGTGAATTAGAGTGATTGAGATACCATGAAAAAAAAAAAAAAAAAAAAAAACGACTTTCGTAGATGCAAACAAAAAAAAAAGTTGAAAAAGAAAAAGAAAAAGAAAAAGAAAAAAGAGATGAATTTTTTTTTTTTGAGACCAGGCCATTTGACCAAAAGGAATAAATTCAATAAAGTCGACCAATGGTACCCTTGTATATGCCAGCTGTGTTGACCTAGAGTTAGGATTATCAATCACTGGTTCCCTTGTATATGCCAGTTGTGTTGATATTAGTCAGACTAGTATCTCGGTCCATTAGGATAGGTTCATTTTTGACGGAGGCCTTCAGACATATATGAGGAACACCGTTCACTTAGTAAACATCAAAACCATCTACGTTTTTCTATATCCATCTCTTAATCTATCCATGTGATTGGTTTGACTCCGAATATTGATGTCCATAGTGCAACTATCTGAGTAGAGATCTGTCACTTTATATGAATTTTAGTATGCTTGAGTGCAAACTCGTGTACAACAATTGGAATTTCGCATCAGGGTATTTCTTCCTGTAGTCAATAAGTATGCCAACCAAGGAGATTCTTTAGTGCTTTCCAAGGTTCTACGTAGATAGATAGGGTCTGGAGTATAAAGGTTTTGTGGGTATACCTCTGGTAAGCCCTCCCGAGACTACAACTCGGCCACTAGGGACACTTAGGGGTTTAAAGGCTTATTGCATACGCTAAATGCAATCGACGATGCCTGCAACAGTGAGTTAGGATTTTATTTTCTATTTCAGTTTTGCTCGAGGACTAGCAAATAATAAGTTTGTGGGTATTTGATAGACACATTTTTGTGTCTAATATGTCTCGATTCTATATATTGATAGTTCTTATTTTTGTACTTATTATGGTGTTTTATGCGTGTGTAGGTATTTTTGGCCAATAAATATTTTTGGAAAAATCGACTCGAAAAGTTGTCTAAAAGCGCCAGGAGGACACTTGTTATTCGGACTCTCAGCATGGATAAGGGGCACCCTCAGAACACCCCAAGGCAGCTGCTAAAGGCACCCCTACTCTGGATAGGGGGAGCCTCTTCTTCTTCACAATTCGAATCGGAATTCGTCGGGAAAAACGGCAGCAGTCGTGAAGGTTTGGAATTGGATTTCGCAAGGGATTCGACCAGATTCGATTGCAGATATTTGTTGGGCTGGACTTTCTGGATCACAACAGGGCTGGTAGATTGATTGGACTCAACCAATTGAGGCTGAATAAGCCGCGAGAAGAAAACAGAGGAGGAAGAAGTTTTCGGGGTCTGTTGAGATTATATTTTCCAGTTACGGGTGATTTGAGGGAAGATAACCCTTCCTGAGATTCGTATCAATCTAATAGAGGAACTGAATGACCTGTACAGCTCAGAAACGCGTAGAGAAGAGTTTGGAAAGTGGAGAAGTTCGAGACTTTCTGCTGAAGAAAAAAGAGAATTAAATCGAGTGTTAGGGTTCCTGTTGGCTATAAAAAGGTTGCTTCAAGTCACAGAGAGGACAAACAGTTTGGGGTAGTTTAGAGAACCAGAGGAGACAAAAATCACGAGTTGCAGGAAAGCTATTCTGCTGGTGCTGCTGAAGAACACGAAGAACATCAACCCACGCCCAACTGTCTCAGAACACTTCGCTTCTATCGTTACTGTAGCAGTCTTATTCCTTCTATTTCTCTTGTAACAGTCAATCTGCAACACATATAAACGTTGCGATTGAACTGTTTTACTCCCTTTGAGTCTCTTCACCTTTGAAAATACCTTTTGAGCAATGAAAAAATATTTTGAACTTGTTTTTGATATGAGGAGCTAAACCCCATTGCTGAGGCGATAGAGGAAGCTATTTTTCCAATAAAGAGTGGTATTTTCTATTTATCTTATTTACTACAATTATTTATATGATTATTTGCCTTGTTTGAGAATTGTTTTAATGATTTTTATTCAACAATTGTGATTTCCATTTATGCTATATGCTTGGACTTAGGTTTTTGATATCCCATGCTTTTGATTTACACTTGTTATTTTAAAAATCTACTTGTTGCAACATCTTAGAATCAAATTAAATGAAAAAAATTGAATAAATATAAATATTGGATTTAAATCACTTTGAACTTGGAAAATAGTGGAATCTTAGCCTCAGTGTTCTTTTAATATTGATAACAACATCATCTTTGTTTGAGTTTTCTATTTTTGTTTTAGAATTTAAGTCTATATTTTATCCTTCGCAAGTCTGAGAATCGAACCACTTTTATCACTATCTACAATCACATCAAAGTATAACGGGGAAGCGGACCAACTAGCTAGGTGGAGTCGAAAAAAACAAAAGACATATATAGCAGATGACTCAAATATTTTGGCTTTAAAGAACAAAATCTTGAATGGTATTGTAAATCGGCATAATATTTTGTTGTACAGTTCTTAGTTTGTTTAATAAAACTTCTCCTTATTAAATTTTTTTCTATTGCAGTGAATAAATGCAACCCATACAATGTTAAATATAACCTTCAAAAATTAATATCCACTTTATTAAAGTGGGTAAACAAAACTCATTTTATCATCTTCTCTATTGACATATGTGTGATAGAAGTTGGTATTTCTATTATGTCCCTTTATGTACTCGACTTTAGATTTTTTAGCATAAGAGTCTTCTTGGATTTTTTGCCAATGCTCCTACTGTGACTGAACTTTCTCAATGCATCAAGATTCTGAATAGTATCAGCTTGATTATTCAGAACTTGTAGTTGAGCACCAAGAGACGTTACTTTATGATCAATATCAATATTACCAAAGTGAGATATATTCCAGTTTTTCAACTTTATTTTGACATTTCTAAGTCTATTAGTAAATTGAAAATCATGAGACCCTCTAACAGGGATAAAAAAGGTATTCTTGATGACCGAATGTGAAGAAGGATCGCTGAACCAATATTTATAGTATCTATAAAGTCTTTTACCTTGGTGAGATTGAGTATTTGTGACCAAGATAATTGGTAGATGGTCTGGACATATAGAGTCAATATAAAAAACTTTGGAATTGACAGCTCTAATATTTTCATCGCCAGACTGTTTATTAGACCAAGTGAACTGGGAACCCACAAAGCCTAAATCAGATACGTCAGATCCATCTATAATTTGTTGGATACTAGGAAAATATTCAGATGTGGGATTAGTTAATGTATATCTCTCATGGGAAAGCATGGTAATATTGAGATCACCAATGAGAACCCATGGGAGATTAGCATGTTCATCAATCTTTCCCATATAGTCATATTGTTGTAACTTGTCATCATGGTATATAGAACCATAGAGAAATGTTACAAGAAATTCTGGTTTACTAGGATCATAAGAATTAATAGCATTAGTCATTTTATCATAATAATCTACTATTTCTAAATTGAAACCACTATTTTGCATTAAGGTTATACCACCTGAGAGCCCAATCAAGGGATATACCCAATTGTTAGGATAGCTGAAACTTCTCAAATATTGGCCCAATTTAATGGAGTCATCTTCTCATTTTATACTATGTTTTACTTTTGCCTTGGACGCTAGATCTCAACAACCTCAAACCATAAAATCAATCATATTCCTAATCACCATTAACTCCATGTGTTGTTTATATCTCTTCACGAGTCTAACTGGGCAATATTTTGATTTAGTTTGAACAACAACAACAAAAAATCATAAAGTTGATCAATGTCGACAGTTGCATTTGCACGAGAACAAAGGACAATTAAACTAGCATAAGGATTTTTTTGATGAAGAAATATGATGGGAGTCCAAATAAATCCGTATAGTCTGTAATTAATCCATAACCATAGAAAGCGCTTCAAGCATTATTTCTTTCAGATTACAGTAATCATCAATGAGTTGCTAACATTCATTGATGATTGATGTTCATGTAAAAAAAATTGTTGATGAATTGATGATTAACTAAATTTTTTATTGTCTTCTTCTGTATATAACCGCAAAGATATTGGAGCGTGCAATATAGGAAGATAAGGGAGGTAAGTTCTATTCATTCACATTAACAAAGTCTTCGGCAAATTCAAAGGGTTGTATTTAACTTCAATATGGGTTGTATTTAGTCACTCCCATTTTTATTTTTTATTTTTTATTTTGGATTGGAAATCTATTAAAAACGAACAAATCAAACCTAGAACCCAATGTTCTAACACATATTGTCTGGAATTTGACTCACCAGTATTTCCTGTATATGTTTTGTACAACATCAAAAAAAATTACATTTTGGATTGACAATATATTGAGATGCAGAGATGTCCCGACATCTATAACTAACATCGATAACAAAATAATCGGCATAGAAAAAAGGCGACTTTAATTTAAAGATGAAGATTTAGCTTCCTTTGCTAGTATATCAGCTACTTGATTTCCTGATCTCGGGATGAATTTAAAACAAAAATAAAAAATAAAAATCAATTACATTTTCTGAGAATCTTCATTATGTCTTTGACTAAAACATGGTGTTTCCATTTCATCAGTCCTTCAAACCCTCAAGAATTGTTCTACCAACCCAAAGATCGCTCAAGTTCAACTCTTTTGCCCATATTGCTCCATGTAGCATAGTAAGAGTCTCCGCCTTTTTGGACAGGTTTGTTAGAGCACTACTCGGTTTAACCCACAAGTTTTGCTATCTCAAGCTTTTTGTCAATGTTAGATGAACAAACTATATCTTGATTTCTAGTCTACTAAGTCAAGTCTCAGACTAGGTATAAAAGTTGGTAGTTGAGTATCAGACATCACCATTGAAGACTGAAGATCGACGAAGACATTTAGAGAACTTCATTAACAAGGTATGTGAAGACTGAACCATTCTTTTTACTCACAAGCTTTACCATTCTATCTATTTGAGACCATGTTGTATGACTTGTAGTAGACTTATTGCAAAACAGAAATTTCAAGTCAAGCTTGTCTTGTTAAACATCTCGAAATATGATTCAAGCATTGGATGTTCATAGGTCCTTCACAATACTATTTCTAAACAATTAATTGTTCAAGAATTAATTTTGGGGATCATTCGAACATTGCCCAAGCAATAATTTTATCATTTAGGAAGGTTTCAACTATCAAAGAGAAAAATTTAGACTTCCGTAATATCGACTCAGGGTAGATTGGAAAACCAGCTCGCAAATCCTATATATCTGAGTTTTTTTGGAATAGTAAGGTTGGCGAACCAGTTCGCAAATCTTATAGTTTAAAAGGCGATAATTCACGAACCTTGGTGATCTCAGTATGGTGATAGGCTAACGGTTGGCGTACTCGGTTCACAACCTTTTGTCATTTGAGTTCACGAGCCGCATAATAGTTGGCGAACCCGGTTCACGAACTGTAGCGCTCAAGATTCATGAATTACTAATGGTTCATGAACTGTCTCACCAATAGTCCCAATGTTTAGCAGATGCTCAAAGACTTATTTTTTTTAATATATTTAACATTACTATGACTCTCATAAACTCCTCTAAGACATCGTTGATCACTAAAACACCTTGTGTGTTTAGATCATGATTAAATTCTTAAGTGTTTAAATGAATATCATATTGCTTAATAGTTCATAAGGCAGATTTTCCAAAGAATGGTCATTATACACGGTTCCTAACCGACCCACTGTGTATACTCTTATAATGTGATTTCAGGACTACCTTTTCACAAGCTTACTTGAAACCCTAATTAGAGTTTCATATAAAGAGAGAAAGTGTTTGCTTTAATCTTTGGTTATCTTGGCTTGAATTCTAAGCAACCCTCAGTCTTGAACATCTATAAATATAAATGCTCTTTCAAATGGGAAATTCAATTGATGACACTTTGTCTCCTAGTTGATTGCTAGAGTCGTCATCTATTGACATAGGTTTCCTCTGAGAAACATAATTAGGTCTACGACTAAAAGACTTCACTCAGGGATTCGTGAAGCCAGGTCCGACTATCTTTACCTTGATAGTCCGTGTATCCTGATCTTGCTTTTCTGTTATTAAGTTTCACGTAATCTCTTTCAGGCACGGTACATATAAATCGAAAAGTTCTATTCGTCTCAGACTATTGCGTCTTTCTCTAACAAAACTTATAGTGTCTTGTTGTAGATGGCGAAATTTGGATAAGGGGAAAAGTGTCATTTCAACTCTATAGGCAAAATTCAACTCTCACGGGAGAGATGAAGCCCTTGGCCCTCAAGGAATCCTTGATAGACATATTTTTGTGTCTAATTTGATCTCAATACTATATATTGTTGACACTCGATTTTGTACTAATTTTGGGTGTTTTATGTGTTTGTAGGTATTTTTTGGAAATAAACATTTTTGGAAATTTCGGCTCGAAAAGTTGGTATAAGCACCCGAAGGATACATGTTATTCAGACTCTCAATTTTGGATAAGGGGCACCCAACTGATAAGGGGAACCCCCACGGAGCCAACTGCTAATCGCACCCCATCACTGGTTAAGGGGACTCCTTCTTCTTCACGGTTTGAGAAAAATATGGCGGGAAAATATTGTTTGAAACTCTGTTAGCATGCAGACTTCTCAGGGCGGATTTTGGACGTGATTTTATGCAATCTTTTCGTGGATTTGGTTTGGTAATAGTCTGCTACGACTAAACATGATATTTGGTGGACTTAAACTCGAAAATAAAGGAAGATATGGGAAGATTTCACAAAACAGGGGCGTATCGTGACTGGAAGATTTTCTGAGAAGATTTCGGGCGAATTAAGGAGATTCAATCACTACTGTCGATTGGTATCACCATGTTTTGAGTAAAAATGGGTGGTAATTTTTTTTCTTTCGTAAAACAAGGAATGATTCATCGCATTTGGAGTAAACAAAGCACGAGATATACTCAGGATTCTGTCAGGCGAGTTTGTGGAGAGTACGTGTTTGGGGGCGTGTAGATATCCCCCTTGCACGAGTTTGACTCATTCTTAGACAAGTTACTGCGTGTTTGGGGTGTTTAAATAGAATGCATACGCGTGATGGAGATGAAAATAAATTATTTCCGTAAATGACAGTGGAGAGTTAATGAAGATTACTCGGAGTTACTGGCGAGTATTTTTTATTCTGGAGAGTATATAAAGGGTGCTGAGGTTTATGAGAAGATGATGGAGAGTTAGGGGACGAAAAATGGTGAGAAATTAAAGTTGCAGAGCTTGTCTCTGCTGCTGCCATTGAAGGAAAAGAACGAAGAACTTTAAACCAACTAGGACTGTCGTTCTTAACCGTCACATTTTGTATCTTTAAACGATAGTTCTTCTACGACCCCAAAAAGCAACAATTCTTTGCAACAGTTGTGACAGCGAGTCTGTAACAGTCTGTCGGCGTTGCAAACTCGCTGCTTTTTATCCTTTTCACCTTTGTAACACCTTTTTGAGCTATGAATCCATATTTTGAGTGTGTTTCCAACCTAATGAGCTAAAATCCAACATTGGGACAACGGAGGAAGCTGGATTTCACTATTGGGGTAACTTAATTGATTGTCTATTTACTATTTGCTTTGATTTTTAATGAATTATGATTTCTATTAATTACTCGTGACTTTGTTTGATGGAGCATGCTTAGTTCTAGGTAATTTTGATGCGCCATGCTTATGACCTACGCGTAATATTTTATGAAATCTACTTTGGCAAAGAATAGAGTTGGTATTTCCTTTGTGTTGAGCTATAAATGTCAACAATTAATTTTCGAACCCCATGAACATGAAAAATAGTGAAATCCTGAGTCCCAATAAATTCTTCATCCCGTGACATTTTTTGTATATATTTTTCTTTTATTTTAATTTATTAATTCTTAAAATCAATCTTTTCAAGTCTGAGTGAACGACAACCTTCTTACCACTATATAAAATACCATCAATTTTTGGCGCCGCCGACGTGGATTTGTTTATAGATTTTATTTTATTTGTTCTTTTTTACGCGTTTTGGTATTTTTGTTTGCTTTCAGATTTGGAGCTAAGCTAAAGAAAAAGAAAAAGTGCTGAAAACAAAAGCCTAAAAAGGAAAGAAAAGAGAAATCCAAAAGGAATAAAGAAGAAGATTTTGTATATTATATTATTTTATGTTTATTTATTTTTTTAGAAATTGTAATTAAGGTTTTTATTTTTGTAATCTTTTATTTTTGGACATTTTTTTCGGACATTGAACATTGGAATTTATTTTTAAAATCCTAAGGAAGGGTTGGTTTAAATATAAACTGCACAGGGAAGAACGACAGTTACGATACTGTCTCGGCCCCTCGGGTTCGTACACTGACATCAGAGTCGGTGGCCCTAGTCGACTTCAACGGTTCATCCCCCGTCTGTAACGAGAGGTAAGAATTCTAAACATCCGCGAATCCCCTGTCAGCGGGTTTACTGGATGATTTTGTATGCATATATGTTAAGGACCTGAAATCGGATTTAATTTTCTAGTAAAGGGCAAGGCCTGGCCAAATCAAGATAAGGACTTGGATTTCATCACTGTTTCCTTCTTGCCCGCCTTAGGAACACGTAACCTACGCGAACCTAAGCCTTATAATTTGGACTAGAACGAGACCGATAGGGTAACGAGCTTAATAGGAAAGTCGTTCGAAAAATATTGGTTGCTATATTGAGCATACTTCGAAGTTCATGATGGTTTATGTGAGTTGAATACACCGCCTTGTAACGCCGGTGAGGCCTTGGGTATCAAAGCTCCACGCAGCTTCCCTCGTCTCAATTCAACTTACTTTAACTCGGATTGATTCCAGAAAGGTTTACTCAGATTGTAACGAATTTCTTTTCGAAAGAATAAAAGCTGGTCTAGAAACAATCTAAGCGAGCTATCATGCTTTTTGTTTGCTAGATAAAATATGCTTGTTGTGGTCGAGTCATCCTTCTTTGTGTTTGTTTAGAATTCCCTTGCAGTTAGGATGTCAAACTGGTATTATAATAGCCATCAGAATGAATATGATTATCCAACTGAACAATATGGACATTATTCTTTTTATGACCATAGTGTGAATAGTGGTTGGGAAGGACAACCTTTTGAAGGTTATGGGTCATACCATGGTGATCCCAATTACTATCCACACGTACATCAGTCATACCAGCAAGAAGATTATAGTACTAGTTCTTCGACTCTAAGGGATACAATCAAACTTTTGAAAAGTAGTCCTTTTTATGATCCATCTGTTCCTATTCCTTCTTTATAAGAGTCCCTCAGGGGTTTAGCCGAGTTGACGCGTAAGTTAGCTGAATCGACATGTAAGTTAGCTGAGGTGAATAACGTAGTTATGGACGAAAGAACTAAGACAACGACTGAATCCTCTTTAGAAGATATCCTCAATAGGTTAACTGAAAACTTATATCCAACACTAAGGGATCTTTCTTTGGAAGAGACCCTTGAGAGGATAGTTGAGTCGACACGTAGACTTGAGTTAGAGACGAACGAAAGTATTGCTCGAAATAACTTGAATTGCCAATATAGTGTATCCAATAATACCCTTGAGAATGAAAATAGTTATTCACATAATCAAGATAAAGAGGTTAGAATTGGTAACACTACTTGTTTAGATGAGGTTCGATCATTTTCATTTTATTATAACGATGATTGTGATGAGGATAGTATTGATGAAGAATCTAAAATATTTAGGCATAGTGATAAGGAATCTGTTACTCCCAATGAGCTTTATAATGATAATGTTAATGTTAATTCTAATACAAATACAAATAATTTTAATAATTATTCACCTATTCGAAAGGACGAGGATTTGACTAGAAATATCCCCGTTTTAGACAATGTAGTATTTCCTTTTCACGAAGCCAACGAAGGTTTAGAGGAACGAGTTTATTTTGAGTCTAGCGATTTAAAAACAATAGTCTTAGAAAAAAAAATGAACCCGTAGAGACAAGTGAGGATGAATCAGACTTAGAAGAATCAATTGACCATTTTCAGGAATCTGATGACCTAGAAATTAGGGAAGTTATGACTAGTCTTTCTAGAGACACATAAAACTCTAAGTTTGGGGGTGATTATCATTCTTCCAGTGCTTTAACTCTTAGAAAGTTCCCTCGTGTAGTACTTGACATTTGTTCCTCAACCATCTTACAAGATTATCTTCATACACGTTTTCCCGAACCTAATGATGTCCAGAAAGAAGCTTAGTTGTTAGAAACCCATCCTATGGTTGATGTGGTTAACCCAGGCTACGAAACCTCGATTGACTTTGTTTTCCCACCAAAAACTTTTTCTCTAATTGTGGGAACTTATGAAATTCAAATGTGTCAGATATTAAGTTTCGAGACTAAACCTAATTACTTTAAGACATTAGGGTCTACATATTTGTTTAAGGAAGACCACCACTCTCTTTGTGGTCAGTTGTGTAAGTCAAATTTATTTGACTTTAAGAATCCGCAATTATTTAGGTTATTATTATGTGCTTCTAAGTTTTTATTTGAGTTTTTCCAGACTTTAGAACCTGAACATTCAGATCTCACTTTTGAGGAAATGCAACCCATGGAAATATGTTATCTTGACCCAATTATAGAACCTAAACCTGAACCACAACTAGATGTAGTTGTCTTAAACATGAAACTAGACAAGGGTGTGCTTTATTTGCTAATTTTCTTGGGATGCTGCAGATTCCTTTTACTTGTGATAGCCCTATTTGGTTTTGGTGATCCGCAGTTATTCCGACTATTACTTTATGATTCTATGAGGTGACTAATTCCTTCTGATGTCTGGCTGAAGACTTTAAACTTAACACTTCTTGGGAGGTAACCCATGCTCATGCAACACGGTAATATCTTTACTTAATTCTTTTGCTTCAAGTGGTAACAGTTTCTCCTTGTTCATGTTTTTAATTTTATCTTTAGAACATTGAGGACAATGTTAGATTTAAGTTTGGGGGTATGGGAGAAACTTTTTAGTTTCGGTATAAATGAATAAACTCCAGAGTCTAGAAATTTATGTTTATTAAGGTTAGCACTAACCAATCTAAGTGGATGGGAACATCTTGGTTGTAGGAGTTGAGGAGCCAATCTGATTAGATGGAAACATCTAAAGAGTCTATTCATAAAAGCACAGATCTCAGGTGTTAGAATTAAAAAAAAAAAAAAACATGGTAGTTTCGCCATATCTCGTTGAATCCCTTTCACCTTCTGTTTTTATTTTCTTATAAGTGATTGGGTGAAATAGAGTGATTGTGATACCAAAAAAAAAAAAGAAAAAAAAGAAAAAAGAATTGAGACCAGACCATCAGACCAACCGAAATAAATTCAATAAATTCGACCAATGGTTCCCTTGTATATGCAAGTTGTGTTGATCTAGAGTTAGGATTATCACCCGCTGGTTCCATTGTATATGCCAGATGTGTTGATATTAGTCAGACCGGTATCTCAGTCCATTAGGATAGGTTCACCTTAGTCAACATCAAAACCATCTGCGTTTTTCTCTACATCCATCTTCTTAATCTTTCCATGTGATTGGTTGACTCCGGTTATGATGTACAGAAACTATCTGAGTAGAGCTCTGTGACTTATATATGAATTTTAGTATGCTTGAGTGCAAACTCGTGTACAACAATTGGAATTTCGCATCAGGGTACTTCCTAATGTAGTCAATGAGAGTATGCCAACCAAGGAGATTCTTTAGTGCCTTCCAAGGTTCTGCGTAGATAGCTAGGGTCTGGAGTAAAGGTTTTGTGGGTACACCTATGGTAAACCCTCCCGATACTATAACTCGGTCTCTAGGGCCACCTAGTGAGTTTTTTTTTTCCAGAATAAATTTGCTCGAGGACTAGCAAATAATAAGTTTGGGGGTATTTGATAGACACATTTTTGTGTCTAATTTGATCTCAATACTATATATTGTTGGCACTCGATTTTGTACTAATTTTGGGTGTTTTATGTGTTTGTAGGTATTTTTTGGAAATAAACATTTTTGGAAATTTCGGCTCGAAAAGTTGGTATAAGCACCCGGAGGACACATGTTATTCGGACTCTCAATTTTGGATAAGGGGCACGCCCACGGAGCCAACTGCTAATCGCACCCCATCACTGGTTAAGGGGACTCCTTCTTCTTCACGGTTTGAGAAAAATATGGCGGGAAAATGTTGTTTGAAACTCCGTTAGCATGCATACTTCTCCGGGCGGATTTTGGACGTGATTTAGGGAATATTTTCGTGGATTTGGTTTGGTAATAGTCCGCTACGACTAAACATGATATTTGGTGGACTTAAACTCGAAAATAAAGGAAGATATGGGAAGATTTCACAAAACAGGGGCGTATCGTGACTGGCAGATTTTCTGAGAAGATTTCGGGAGAATCAAGGAGATTCAATCACTACTGTCGATTGGTATCACCCTGTTTTGAGTATAAAGGGGTGGTAATTTTTATTTTTTTTCGTAAAACAAGGAATGATTCATCGCTTTTGGAGTAAACAGAGCACGAGATATACTCGGATTCTGTCAGGCGAGTTTGTGGAGATTACGTGTTTGGGGGCGTGTAGATATCCCCCTTGCACGAGTTTGACTCATTCTTAGACAAGTTCTTGCGTGTTTGGGGTGTTTAAATGGAATGCAGACGCGTGATGGAGATGAAAATAAATTATTTCCGTAAGTGACAGCGGAGAGTTAATGAAGATTATTCGGAGTTACTGGTGAGTATTTTTTATTCTGGAGAGTATATAAAGGGTGCTGAGGTTTATGAGAAGATGATGTAGAGTTAGGGAACGGAAAAGGGTGAGAAATTAAAGTTGCAGAGCTTGTCTCTGCTGCTGCCATTGAAGGAAGCGAACGAAGAACTTTAAACCAACTAGGACTGTCGTCTTAACCGTCACATTTTGTATCTTTAAAAGATAGTTCTTCTACGACCCCAAGAAGCAATAGTTCTTTGTAACAGTTGTGACAGTGAGTCTGTAACAGTCCGTCGCGTTGCAAACTCGCTGCTTTTTTATCCTTTTCACCTTTGTAACACCTTTTTGAGCTATGGTCCATATTTTGAGTGTGTTTCCAACCTAATGAGCTAAAATCCAACATTGGGACAACGGAGGAAGCTGGATTTCACCATTGGGAAAACTTAATTGATTGTTTATTTACTATTTGCTTTGATTTTTAATGAATTATGATTTCTATTAATTACTCGTGACTTTGTTTGATGGAGCATGCTTAGTTCTAGGTAATTTTGATGCGCCATGCTTATGACCTACGCGTAATATTTTATGAAATATACTTTGGCAAAGAATAAAGTTGGTATTTCCTTTGTGTTGAGCTATAAATGTCTACAATTAATTTCTGAACCCCATGAACATGAAAAACAGTGAAATCCTGAGTCCCAATAAATTCTTCATCCCGTGACATTTTTTGTATATATTTTTCTTTTATTTTAATTTATTAATTCTTAAAATAAATATCTTCAAGTCCGAGTGAACAACAACCTTCTTACCACTATATAAAATACCATCAATCCTTAGCCACGATTTCTAGTATACGTCCCCGGGAGACACTGCTGGTCGTGATGCCGTGATTTCTAGCGCACATCCTCGACGAGATACTACTGGTCATGTAGGTTTTGTAGAGCGTAAAACGTCCCCAATAGACTTATGAACCAGAACAACCATAATTCCAGCATGTCTTCCCGAGACGGAGCTGAATGTGATGCCATGATTCCTAGTATACATCCTCAACGAGATGTTGCTGGTTATGTAGGCTCTGTAGATGCGTAAATACGTCCATGACGGACTTATGACCCAGAGCGAAGATATACATATCTCCTGTAAGCACGACTCACCCTATTTGAGATCAGGGACTGATTCCTAGTATATCATAGTGAGATACACTGGTCATGTCTGCTCTAGGATCTGACTCGACTTACTGAGGTTTCCGAATAACTCCTAGGACATCCCCGCGAGATATGGTTATTCTACCTCTGGGCCCTTTCGATAGACTCCTAGAACATCCTTTCGAGATAAACTGGTCTTGTTGGCTCATCACATGGATACACAGTTGATTCCTAGCACACCTTTGCAAGATACGCTGGTCAAAGACAAGTGAGCCAAAGTCTCGCAGAGGCATCAATCGGGCGTGCAAAGCCTTTTCTCTATCTCTCCCCCCCTCTATCTCTCCAGGACGAGTCCCAGCTGACCACAAAGAGATTCAGATCCGTTAAGAATATCTTCATAGAGATTCAAATCTCTCTGCAAAATCTCGGAGAGATTCATGAGATTCATATCTCCTTGCAAAATCTCGGAGAAATTCAAATCTCTCTGCAAAATCTCGGAGAGATTCAAATCTCTCGGGAAATCTCAGATAGGCTGAATATTCCCCATGGTAGGCACGAGCCTCATGTAGGAATCGAGTCTCCTCTCCACACGAATTTTGAGGCACCTCATGCCTTTTCACGTGAATCATCCTAGTCATTCTTACAAATCGGAGAATATCTCTCTATCTTGGCCAACTCGGCTAAAGAAAATATTTTTTTCTCTCAACACGTCATCACAAAGGCTGACTCAGCTTCACACAAATGGGGGGGATAACAATTATGGGTTCGGTCTGGCGGTCTACGATACGTGTGAGAAGTACCCGACTTATTTCTCACCGCAAAAGAGAGTAAATGCGGTGGAACAATGAGATAAACTCAACCTAGTTTATCCCTATTCCTGAAGAGACGGGAGAATTGCTCCGCACGGCACGGAAAGTAATTTTTATCTTCACCGACCTGAGATTAGAGAATTCAGCTATAAAATAGGTCTTCTATTTTTCCAATCTACGAGGATCTTTCTCATAACCTCTCAGAGTAATTCTTCTTCAAACCCTAGAATTATCTGATCTCTCTCTTCATTTGCTTCCCTCCATAAGACCAGCCCTAAATCTCTTCCCTGTGATTGAAGCAGCCTTTGAACGACCAATGTGTATGGTTTAGGCGAAGACTGTTCGTGCTCAACCTCCCGTAACTCACTTTTAGAAACCCTAGAATCACACTTTTAACCTCTCTCAATTTTAGGTAATTACACTTGTATTTTTTATTTTTCGCATTATATTGTTTATCTTTATAGTAGGATTTACACAAGTAGTATGTATTCAAATCTAGTAGATATGTACATATAATTAAGATCGATTACGAGACTCGTTTCTTATAGAATTCATAACTTGAAAGATATATAACCAGTTTCATACTTGGCAGAATTCGGATCTGGATATTTGGATACAATTAAATTGATCTTGGATATCGATTTTTGGGATCGTCCAATACTCTTCTTAACAATCATGTTCAAGGACTCAATTGTCAAGACTTTCTGATTGAAAAGAGATGAAGATATAAACTATATATACATATATTGTCAAGGATCATTAAGTTGGTCTACTTGCAGTTGTATTAGATTTTGTATATACAAGTTGCCCAACGAAAAAATTGGTGGCGTACTTGGTTCCTTCTCCTTTTTAAAGTTGCTTTGAGTATCCTAGATTTAACTCTTAGGAAATGCTTTGAGAATCATTCAATTTATCATATAATGATCTGAATCTGAAGATACTATTATTTACAAGTAACTATATATGTCTACCTTATTTAAAGAATTAGCATCATTCCAAATTAGTTTTACATTCAAAAAGTTTGTGCAATATGAAGAGAAAAGGTAGTAGTAACCAAAGAAATGTTCCACTTTTTCGTATCTTGATCTATGAGATCAGATACAAATATTGTCTCGTTGTCCTAAGAGGAACAGATTTTATCTAGCGGATCCTCTAGATGAGGAATCCATTTTTCAGTCCATAGGTGGATTCCCTAATGTTCCCAAACTATTTACTAACTTTTCGACTTGATTAATCAAACTAAAATGTATTCAAATTGAAACCAGACTTTGGGAACGAATTACTTTAAATCCTTTTTACCTAGTAAAATTACTTGGGAAAAATAGGGACGCTACAATCATCGAACATCTAAAGTAAATTAAAAATATTCATTCAAATCGTCTTGGAACTAACTCCTCAAAATGCGGTCGTATATTGCCCATTTTCCGACTCTAGAGGGGAAAAAAAGGGAGAGCAAAGTTTCCATATCTGTAATACCGTAAATACATAACATGTCATCTGATAAAAAAATGTGGATAATCTCCAATATAAGTCACCTTCACATGCTAATAAGCTTTTGAAACAATTTTTTAAGACTGGACAACAAAATTATAAGGTCATTCTGAATAGTCTAGGCGAGCATGTATGAAGGCTAAAGTAAAACTTGATTACACACATATACATCCGGATGATCAACAATTGTTTAGCAGATACTTAAGATGTAAAAAGAGCTCTAGCATCTTGATGGGTTTGTCTGACCTCTTAACGATCAAACCAAAGAAAAAGATATGACGCCTCTTAAAGATCTGATCCTAATATTGGGTTTCAATACATTGGAAAGAGTCTAGTGGGGTTCCAAATAGGCCAAAAAAATCTTCGATTCAACAATATCCGACTTGTAACCGATTCAGGGTCTTCTTTTTGGTTTATCCTCATAGATTTTCCAACCTTCAGTCGTGTACCCCATAATTATATCATCATTTAAATACTAACACATGAAAATTAAGAACACGTTCCTCTTTCACACACCTTAAAGGATATATAATTAAGGAAAATGTAAGCGGCCTGAGGACCCTCACATAAAAGCATAAACAATCATCCCCACACTACCGATGGTATATTGAATACACACATAACACAATAGTATTGCCACATAGTTCTAATATTTTCTCGCCATTGAAAATAAATACATTGGATAAATTCATCAACAAGATTAGTATAATATTGTTTTGCTCATGCATCATAAGATATATGTTAACGACGTAAAATATGGTGTTAGTTTTTATGGTGTCCTCAAACCAAAATGTAAGTTGTGCAAGTTTGCTGCATGTCTTTGTTGGCACCTCTGATGTATGGTTTTAAGTCGATTCCTCCATAATATCCTACAATAATGAAGTGAATACATTTTCCATTAAAATAGTTTTTATAAGAGCTATAAAAACACCCTTAAAGTCTTTTTGACAATACACATATTAAACATGCATCGAGCATTTGTCATTGAGAAGATAACTTTGAGTTGTGGTTGTTATAAGAGTGATCAGTTATTTTAACTAGAAAACTAATTCAATCGTTAGAAAGAAGAAAAAGATTGTTGTAATAACAAAATTTTTTCCTATTTGTTGGGTTTTTATTTGTTATGAATGAACAAATGAAGCAGTGAAGTAGAAGTTGTTATACTTCCAACTTCAATCCCTAACGCGAGATTCTTTTAGACAATAATACGATTTTTCGGGATTCAATTTGCCATGACAAACAGATTAATAAATTATTAAGATTAATATCTCATGAAGCAGTACAACAATATTAACGAATTCAAGGATTGTATGATATTGATTCGACTAAGAACACATTAGATAAAAGGTCTGTCAATACCGATAAACAAATATTTTAAAGGAGAGCAAGACTAATATTTCTGGATTTTTCATATTTTTTAATTATCAGTTTTTTCAGTGGTTGTCGACATTCAATGCCAGGTCTTCATTAGAAGTCAGATATGTGTTGGAGATGTCCATCAATCTCTATCACGTATCCTGGGATTTACTAAATTCTGTCACTTGGAGTTCAAACTTTAAACGAGATTCGAGAATGGCCACGACCATTGACTTTGGTAGACTTGACCAAACTTGAAGCGAAAACGCAATTTTAAGACTAGTCATTTCATTATCTTTTGGGTTTTACATGCCGCCTATATATATTAGAGAATACCTCTCTTATATCTAGGCCACGAAGAAAAAGAAGTATCGGCTGTAATACTACAATGATCAAATCACAAACATTTATTGATTATATTTTTTTTTCTTTTCTTTTTCTCTAGTCAAATGCCGGTCAACTTTTTTTAGCCAGGGTCAAACACACTCCACCCCGAGACTCCCCCTCTCATATCCCACCAAAAATAACATTTGGGCATTTTAATAAAATGCCACACTTCCAATTTCATATTTAAGAAAGTGCCATTGTTTTTTTCCAGAATTTATTTAATGCCACATATTTGACATTGTCCGTCCTGTTTTTTTCTTTAAAAAGTTAGCATTCCTTAGTGCATATGTGACAATTATTCAGCCTTGTAAAAGACATATAAGGCCTCGAATTGTTTTGATGCAACCAATTTAAATCGACTCATTGTAGTGAGTCATTACCGAGACAAATCATTAGTCAGAGCTTTGTTCAACGAACTCTGGCTTTAGTGATGGTTTTCTACATCCACAAAGTACGTCACCAAAACAGTGAGATTAGGAAGAATGTGGGAAATTTTCAAGTGTGAGTATTATATACTACACGCATGTATACATATTAAGTAGGTCGAGTAATGAAATACATATCAGAGTATTTAGTTTCCACTTTCCAAATCTTCATATTCGCGGTAAAGTGCTTCCTCCCAGGTGCAACACTATTCTGTGAGAAAAAAGGAGGTACTTCGATGGAGCAACATTTCACTTTACATCTAACAATACTATGCTAATAAGAAACCCACTAACCATATACACTTTTTTACCGGTCATTTCCTAAATTTGAAACTTCTCTATTTCACCTCTGTATATAACTGATTTCTTGGATCATCCTCATGTCAATTGGTCTTGGAACCAGTGATATTGCAGATAAGGCCTTATAAACTCGAGGGTTCCAGTAAAAAATATTACAGAGACCAACACCACTAATGCATAAATCCATGTAATGATTGCCGGTGTAAAAAGGAATCCTACTTGGTGGGTACCATAATGTTGGAGAGCAAACAAACAGACCAATATGAAACATGCTAGAGGGATTTCTATATCTGCAAAGCACAATACATAAGAGTAATTGACTGAGAGGACTGAAATTGAAGCTAGGATATTCACCATTTTACAAATCTTTAACTGCTAATGCTTAATGGGTTCTTCATGTGCATGAATTTCTATGCAGCTAAATATTGTTATAAATGGCACTATAAAGTATCAAGGCACCAATAAAATGAAATGAAACTTAGCTACTAGAATAACAAGCAATAGTATAACAAGAAAATGAGCAATATTAGAGAACTTACATTTATGATGGTGTTTCGAAATGGCAAGTTGAGGACCTGATATTGCAGAATAAGTTATAGAATTTTCGCAAACAGCTGATGTGCAAAAAATGAAGAGATGATCAAGAGGTGCATTTCAGTTGTTGCATTCAAAAATTAACATGTTCTGTAACTTTCTTCACCTGCAAATTCGAATTTAAGGATAACCCATTTATTCTACCAGTATCAGGAGTCTAAATACGCTTCAATCCAAGGCCATTCATTTACAAAATCCAACAACAAAAAATTCGATCAATTTCACTATTTAAATCTCAATTTCACTGTCAATTACAAACAAGCTTTTTTTTTGTTTCCCCGTCTGTAGAAGAAGATGTAATTGAATTTCATCATCCATCCATGAGCATCGTCTCAATCTCCACCTACATCCTCTTCATAATCACCACCACCTAGTCTCCATGAGAACCACCACCACAGCCCCAACCCTACCTTGAAAACTAAGTTTTGGTTGTTGTGGATTTCTATATAAGAACTTACACCGATCGCAAGAATGCAACAACAATTTCAAATCATCTTAAGAATTGTAGGGATTGTCAAGAACCCAATACAGTGGAAGAGATTTTTCTCATTTCAAGAGATGAGAGAAGAAGTAGGCGCCGCAAAGCTTTAGTTATAGTTGTAAGGATATAAAAGTAATTTCAACCGCTTTTACACCTCTCCGGCTGAGATATTGACCGGCTCCAACGAGATTGACTAATTTCGGTGGGCCTTAACGGAATTTATAACAGTTGTGTCATTTTATATATTTTTAAAAAAACGGTGGCACTTTATTAAATCGACAATCGAAAATGTGGCATTTTGTTAAAATTCTCATAACATTTTTTTAAACGATAATCTCGAAAAAAAATCCCGTGAAGAGATCCAAGGATATAGGATAGTAATTCTACCCCTGAATTGGAACAATGTAAAATGGATCCCACCACCCTTACTCCCACGCGAAAATTTCCTCGGAATTTCCCTCGCTTAACTAATCATTTTCACCCGCCTTCCGGCAACTGCCTGTAAGCAGGTCAACAACACTGGAAGATGCAAGTTGACCTTTTCCACAATGGACCTGGTCAACTATCCTTGAGTGGGGGCGATTGCCCCAGCCAGAAAATTTCGCCAAATATTACCTTCCAGCCAAAAAATTGCTCCCTATAGCAGCCATGCTTCATCTTAGAGAATTGCGGCACAGCTAGATATTTAGGGTTTTCAAACCCTAATCCTATAAATAACATCTTCAGACCTTTCTTCTCCTCAACACCTCCAATACTACCCAAAACGGACGGTAAACATTTTCTATCTCTCTCTTTTATATGGTTTTGATTATAATTTACATTTGAATTAACCTGCGTCGTATTACTGATTACCAACTCTCGATAATCTAATGAGTTTTGAGTATGAGGCGATGCTATATCTACTTACGTTTTTGGTAACCATAGAATGAAGACCTTGATAAGGTCTAATTAACCAGATCCGTATACATATTTTTGTTCTTGTTTTGATTCTGATTTTATCTAGAGATTTGGAAGTGATGATCCTTTCCCCAGCTTATCGACTATGATTATACTGTGCGCTTTTTGTAAGTTTCTCTATCAAGAGAATCTGTCAAGCCAGAAATCTGATCCAATCTCTAATTTTAATTATCATTATTTTTTCTTTGAATGAATTTATGGAAGTGATGATCCTTTCCCCAGCTTATCGACAATGATTATACTGTGCGCCTTTTGTATTTTCTCTTTATTTTTAAAGAGAATGTCAAGCCAGAAATCTGATCCATAAATCTTGTAAAATTGAAATTTTTTATGATATTTTTTTGGATATTAGATCAAAATCTATTTAGAGAATGTGGAGGCTGAATGAACTTGTGAATTCAGCAAGGTCTATTGGTTCAGCTTGGTTCAGACAGGCTTCCATGGTGTTAATTTTTGTGTAAAAAGGAAAATTCAGAACTTTTGAAAGTAATTAACGGATCTCAACAAAAAGCATTGGCAAGATTTACTAAACAAAATAATACTAGCATAGTAAGCTGTACTTGTCTCAGCAAAGCATATGCAGATTTCCTAACCAAAGACCGTAAGCTGACTCAAAGAAATTGCTGCAATACAAGAAGACTACTGTAACAATGTTGATGTCTTTTTGAAAAAAGAAAATTAAATAGAATATAGGATTGAATATTAGCATCAGCATTGTGATTTTTTGCACCACAATTAAAACAACCACCACTCTTACAGTATAGAAAAAGGTGTAGAAATGAGAGCGGTAGGTTCACGTCCCTCTCACTCATTCAGAAATATATTCCTCTAGTGTTGTTATCTGATTATTATGGTAAATCGTCAATTTGATCACTAGAATTTTTAGTGAATTTTCCATGTCATTGCGTAGAGCTGCCGTTTAGTTTGGTTTTCAATCACATTTTTGCAACATAGTTCCTATAGTCTCGCATAGGGAAAAGCTCCATTCCAATATAAATAACGATGTAAGCAACATAATTTTCTTTTCATCAAATACATCTACTTGGCAGAACTGCTAACACAACAAATCTTGAAGAAACAAAGCCATGGTTCACAAGACTGACGTGTTGCTGACTTGAATGCGAAATCAACTATGTTGAATGGGTTTCCTTGCAGGTGTCTGAAGTTACATCAGATGATTTCTTCTATAGTGGCTTGATGAAGGAAGCGAGCACGGCAAATTCTTTAGGGTTTGGCGTGCGATTTGGTGATGTGAATAACTTCCCTGCGGTGAACACTCTTGGTCTTTCGGTAAACCGAGTCGACATCGCTCCTGGTGGAAATGTCCCACTTCATTCACACCCACGAGCAAGTGAAGCTAATTTTGTGCTAAAAGGAAAAGTTTTTGTTGGATTCGTAAGTGGTAGTAATGTTTTGTACTCGAAGGTTCTGAAATCCGGTGAGATGTTTATTGTTCCTAAAGGACTTGTGCACGGACTTGTGCACTTCCTAAAGAACGTTGGAACGGGGAAGGCTGTCGTGATAGCTGCTTTCAATAGTCAACTTCCTGGAGCTGCACTACTTGCTAATACTCTCTTTGCTTCAAACCCAATAATTCCTAATGATATTCTGGCTAAGAACTTCCAAGTTGATGAGAACATTATTGCTACCATAAAATCTAAGTTTAGTAACCAAACAAAATAAGTAAATCACCAGATGTGGTTCTTCCTTATGAACAGTATTTGTATCTGCTATGTTTGTAATAGTAATAAGAGACTCATCGTCCACTTGATAAATTCATGAATTGAATTTCCTAATTTGAGTTTCAAGAATATGTTTGTATTACATGACCACGACCTTGCCAGTAAGCGTCTAAAATTTGAGTCATTCAATTTCCAGAAGCGAAAATTAATCCCAAAATTCAGAAGAAAAAAAATAAAAGATAGAAAATTAGTATTAGTGAAATGCTTAAACTTAAAAAATTGAGGATGAAACTGGATGCATCCTGATGTAAATTAAAAATAAGAAAAAATATTTGAAAATAGGTAGGTATATTGTTTACATGACTATTTTTACGTTTTCGTCCATCAAAATTTTACTTTTTCATTTAGAAATTGTAGTTATTGGAAGTTAAGCCTGAAACAATTTATTATTCCAATGAAATTCCCTTTATCTAATTCTTTTTTTTTTTCTATATAACACATGGCAAGCTCGCTTCTTCCTTTTGGCATTTACAAAAATTCGTAGAATTTGTTTCTAACCTTTACAACAATACCGGAAATCCACAGAATTTGTTTCTTAAGAAAGAAAAATAAAAAAGATTATAATATCCGATGACAGAAAATTCTTAAAGACAACCGAAAGGAAATACTACAGAAGAACCGAGCTATAACAATTATTTAATTCAATTTTTTGAATGCTAATCCGACTCTGTAAATTAAAGATTAATCTTAATTCACTAAAACGGTGACAAGAGAATTGCGTACTCCCAGAGTCAAAGTCCATTTTTGTTCTCATGGACGTCCTGAAGGCGGCCCTCTCATAGGGCCTCGTGGTGGTGACTTTGGCTTATCTGCAAATCTGCCTCTTCTGCAAATCAATAAGGTCCACCATTAACGCACGTTCTTTTCTTTTTCTCATCCAATAAATCAACAAGAAAAAGAGAAAAGATTCAATTTCACTTAATCTATAGCGCCAAAAGTAAAATCCGTTGCCGCAGGTCGGCAGGTGTGATCAATCTTAATGGTTATTTAGGCGTTGTTAGATAAACAAATACCTATACTTGCTTAAGCTACATTATGAACAACATTTGCACTGTGCATTTTACATCAAATCCTAGGATCAAGGTAAAAGTTCATGAATTATTTACCTGCAAGCGACTTGAGATAAGAGGAGCATCAGGCATAATAATCGAAACACATGAGAGAAAGGCACCCGCATCTTTTTTTCTTCTCGTTAATTTGGTGGTTGATTTAATCGAACTCGTGATTAAAATATTAAAATGTGAAACCACTTACTAAGAGAGTAATTTTATTTTACGACTGCAATCTCTTAAACTTGCCAAGTTGTATGTAGAACAAGAAAGCATGCATTGTTGGTGTATTTATAAAGAGAGTTGATTCTAGCACAAGCAGGGATGTGCAGGAGAACAAGTCAAGCCAATTGTAGTCCTCGTACCTCGCTTTGTTGCTTTCTTCCATAATTTCAAAAAAAAAAAAATGCAGCTTGGATTTTTGACTAGTCATTAATCACGACATAAACGAATGTCTCTTTTATTACGAACAAGAGTGGTGAGAAAGCAAGTGTCGTCGTAGACTTGCACAAGAGAAGTGGGTAAGAATACGACATATTTGGGGTAGATGACCCAATTTCCTAACAACAATGTTTATGAAGGCTATTATTGGAATGTCACATTCCATTAAAGGGACGTCACCTAATAGGATAAAAATGGGTCACCCATAAGTAATATCAAAAACCCCATATTTCAAATAATTTTGTAATGACTAAACAACCCTTATTTAGTTAATTTTAACTTAATTTAATTAGATAAAAATTAAATTAATGAATTTTGTTGTATACTTGGTGAATTCTGGGGCAAAGTTTTTGTGGGAAGAAAAATTGGCGGTAAAATAAACTTCTACGGTTGAAAATAATCCAAATCTAGACGTAAAATCACTTTTACGGTTGAAAATATTCCAAACCTGGACGTAAAATCAGATTCTACAGTTGGAATTAAAAGGAAACTGGACGTAAAATGAGCTTCTACGGTTGAAACTAATTCAAACCTGGACGTAAAACTATATACATATAAAATTCTATGGTTGGAATTAATCCAAACCTGGACGTAAAATCACTTCTACAGTTGGAAATAATCCAAACCTGGACGCAAAATCACTTTTACGGTTGGAATTAAAAGAAAACTGGACGTAAAATCGGATTCTACGGTTGGAACTAAAAGAAAGCTGGACGTAAAATGAGCTTCTACGGTTGGAACTAATCCAAACCTGGACGTAAAATTACATGCAAATAAATTCTACGGTTGGAATTAATCCAAACCTGGACGTAAAATCACTTCTAGTTAAAGGGTAATCTAGACATTTTGTATATGTGTTAGGATATCCCACAACCACTTTTTTGGACATTAAGAATCCAAGTGAAACCCCTCTATTGGAGTGCGACGTCCCAATAATAACCTTCATGTTTATGTACTACTCCACGAACTATATTGTGTTTAGATTAAAATACTTCAACAAATTTTATGTTTGCTGATTACAGTGGGAAATCACTAAATACCTTGGCGCATGAACAACGTGTACTTCGTACCAAATTGGTCTATATACTAGAAAAAAGAATTTGCACAATAATCTCTCGGAGAAAGAACAGAGAAATTGAACGGAAAAAACCGAAGAAGGATCGAAGAAAGAAAGACGAAAAAGTCAAGCAAAAAAATCTGCTTTAGATAAGAGAAAATTGGTAAGGATTATGGGAAGGTTTGTTATTTTATTGATGAAAAGGAAAGCAGAGATATATATTTTGGTGGTATCCTCTTTTGTTCGAGTGCCCACCATAGTACCTCCCGTGGGACTTTGTCATAGGCCTTCTCAAGGTCTATGAAGACCATATGCAGGTTGCATATTTGTTCTCGATAGCGCTCCATCATCTGTCTAACCAGGAAAATCGCTTCAGTGGTGGACGTGTGACGGTATCTCGAATGAGGGAGTGGTCACAGGGTTCAGGACGTGTGACGGTATCTCGAATGACTTCCCTATCAAAATTGGACTACACCAAGGGTCATCATTGAGCCCGTATCTGTTTGCGCTAGTACTCGACCAAGTCACGAAGGATATATAGGGGGAAATCCCCTGGTGTATGCTCTTTGCGGACGATGTGACACTTATTAGGGAGTCCAAGCAAGAGATAGAAGGTAAGCTTGAGTTGTGGCGCCAGACTCTGGAATCGAAGGGCTTTAGACTCAGTAGAACAAAGACTAAGTATCTGAAGTGTGACTTTGACGAAACCGGGTTGGATTATGGAGAACTGTTACTTGACGACCAGATTGTACCAAGGAAATATCTGGGATCTATGATCCAGAGTGATGGGGACATAAAGGAGGACATTAGACACAGATCCCAATCAGGTTGGGCTAAATGGAGACTGGCGACTAGAGTCCTCTACAATCGTAAGGTCCCAGTTAAACTGAAAGGAAAATTCTACAGAACAACAATCAGACCTACGATGCTGTACGGAGCGGAATGTTGGGCAATTAGAAGCGCGCACCTCATGGCGCTCCATGTGACGGAAATGAGGATGCTAAGGTGGGCATGTGGACACACAAGGCGCGATAAAGTCAGAAATGATTGTGTCCGTGGGAAACTTGGGGTAGCACCAGTAAAAGATATACTGTCACAACATCGGTTACGCTGGTTCGGGCACCTCCAACGAAGACCACCAGACGCACCAGCTCGGAAAGAAAGAAAGATTATGACCATGTATTGGAAACTACTGTTTAGAAATCAGAATAATATTTCATTGTATCCTAAACTTAACTTTGAATATGAATAAATATATTTGTGCAGGTAGATGACCACCAAGCAGTCAAAATGTAAGCAATAGGTGAGGGACGATTAACAAGACCACCGTACGCACCAGTTCGGTTAGGACGCATCACATGGCCGGAAGGTAAAATGAAGCGTCAGGGACGACCGAAACTCACATGGGATGAATTGATTAAACAGGACCTGACTGACCGAGCCTTGGAGAGAGAGTTGGCGCTCGACAGAAATGCGTGGAAAGCAGCGATTCACGTGAAGGAGGTATGTACACGAGGTACGTGTGTTGACCCTATTACCTTTGAATTTTGTCAATTTCATTAGTAGGATTTTCTAAACCGCGAAAATGTAAACAATCATAGAAAATTTGTGAATGGGGGAGACCCCCAGTAGCTCTGCAGCTCGCGGGATTGTGAATGGGGGGATCTCCAGTAGCCCTGCAGCCGGGACACAGAATATGTGGATACATCACCTCAATAGTCGCGAACACGTAATCCCATTGAAGTGATGCCCACTGCACCCTCTGTACCGAAAGCGAACAAGACACTGAATGTGTTAAGGAATTACTCTTGCCTTCGGTAAGTTGCGCTTAGGCCTGCAGGCAGCCGGTGTAAAAACTTTAGCCGCATCTTTGGAGATAAGATCGTTACGCGGTTGATCTTCGCTCGACCCGGTACTTGTTACTGGAAAACGAGCTCTGGTTCTGACAAGGAAAGCAGAGAGTTTTTATAGGACAACCTTAGCTTAGTCCCGGAAGCCACTAGACACGGGATAAAAGACATCGTCCGGATGCGGGAAAAGAGGTGGCAGCTCCTGTGACCATAGATTAGCAGGGGTGTTTTTGGTGTGAAGCATGGATGGCCGCCACGTCATTCTCTCTCTCCTTTTCTCTCGGTCCCGCATTTGGATAATTTTTTTTATCTTTTCCTTCGTCCCATGATAAGTATTTTCGCTTAGTCCCTAACAGGTAATAGAACCATGTATGACAGACTGTTACCACTAAACTATAACAGTAACATCTAAACTAAAAAGTACTCCCTCCGTTCTTTTTTAATAGGCCAATTTTGTTTTCAGAGAAATTTAAGGAAATTAAGAGAATTAATCATTGAAAGTGGTCCTCATGACACTTGTCAATAAAAGAAGTGAAGTGAAATGGTCCCCATGACACTTGTCAGCAAAAGATGTAAAGTGAAATGGTCCCCAAGACACTTATCATCGAAAGAAGTTAAGAGAAAAGTGGTCCCAGAAAAGAAAGTAACACTTGATTTTCCCAATTAGGAAAACAAACCTATTTTTTGAAACATTTATTTATAGAAACCAGCCTATTAAAAAGGAACGGAGGGAGTATATTTTTACCCTGTCTTACACATGCATTTTTGGTATAATTATAGAGATGATAACCTACCAGTTGCAGGAGGAGACCGAACTTGAGTGTAACCTCCTTGATTTCTCACTACCTTTATCGCGTTATTTCGTACTATCTTCGAACATGAATATTATCTCCTCCCGAGAGAATAATGTTCAACACGTAACTTGGACTTCTGATAGGTCATGTAATTCATCTTTTACTAACAAGCATGGTGTGAAAACGCGGAAATTCTTTCCAACCCCAGTTCCATTCCCGTGACGTGTCGTCACTTTAGTGGCCCAATTCAACACTCATAGACTCCCTGTTTTCTCCATAAGCATGGAGAGGATGGTGATAAAAATATTTGGGCTTCCAACTCAAAACCAATTCACAATGAGTGGAGTATCTCTGCGAGATCCGCTTAGATTGATTGCAAATCCATATCTGATTATTTCGGTAATCTAGATCTAGATCGATCTAACCCGACAAATGAGATACTCCACTCATTACATCCTGGCTATTTTTACATATCTCATTTGGCTATTTTTAGAATTTTACATGTATTTTTCACCCAAAATTCTGGGTAGGATGAAACTGTTTACATCCTGGCTATTTTTACATTCTCGTCCATTTAAATAGTATCAAATTTTACATGTCCTTTTCACCCAGGAATTGCCGTTATTGGGTTAGTTGACCAATTTTGTGATTTTTTTTTGCCGGAAGTATAAGTGCTTCAAATGTCAGGAATAAAAGTCCAGAAGCAAAAGTCAATCCAATAAGTCAGAAGCGAAAAGATTTTTTGCTTCCCTAACTTGTTCGGATACACAATCCAGAAGTTATTTTTCGATTTCTGAAAACCGAAAAGTTGAAAGTTAGTTTGGATATCAGAAGTAGAAATCAATCCAAAAGTTATAAATACCAAAAATTTACTTTACAAAAAGTTAAAATTTTCACTTCTGAATGTTAATTTCGAGTTTTTTTAAAAATTTAGCTTCTGGCATTTTTGCTTCTAAAAGTTAAAAAAATAAACAACATTTGCGGTCCAATTTTATACAGTGCAACCCTAGGTAGTCATTTGCATTATTTTTAGTTGCCATATCAATTTTGTTGTAGGTAAAGCGTTAGCTATTGCCTGTCCTGGTCGCACGTTGCTAGAGGTAGTAGTGCAGCAAGAAGGGACCGGCATCACCTCACCTTCTAGCTCTGTCCCATGTCGAGTGAACAGACGATTCCAGATAAGATGTGCCTGCCCCAAGTCAAAAGCTGATGGTATAGATAAACTCAAACGACTTTCTCTTAACAATCCTTGAACCGGATTCGGAAGGTGATCAACGAAAGGAAATTCTCCCAACTCTATGCGTCATCTCCTTTTTTAGAATGTAAGTAATAATCTCTCAATTTTGTCATCTCAATTTAAACATTAACTGAAAATTTTGTAGAGACTGAAACTAGGGTTTGATTTTTGGTATTACTAGACAAAAGCTTCAAAATTTCAAACTAAATTGACATTAGGGTTTATGTTCATCAACTTTTTCAGTGATCATTGTGAAAAAGGTGAGTTTTTTCTCATCCTGTAGATAAATTCAATGTCTGGGGTTCAAGTTAATGGTGGAAACAAGCGGCAGTTGCCATCATGGATGTTGGGTGCAACCAGAACTGAGCAAACAGAAAAACCTAAAAAAAAGAATGAAAAGACATCAACTTTAGGGATTCAGCAAGCACCCAAAGTTCTAAGGCCTAAGAGAATTCCATTGGCTAAGAAAGAGGTGGTGGGCATATCTGAGGATAGTGTATTGAAGATGGATTCGAATGTGCTAGTAAAATGTAGAACTAGAAAAAGGAAACCGGCATCAGAACGGCTGGATTTGGATGATGACGACGAAATTGTTGATGATGATGAGGATGTTGGTTTAAGGAAGAAGAGAACCAGGAAAAGAGTTGAGGAGGTTGGAAGTAAATTTCAGCTGTCCGCTTGTTCAATGAAGAGAAATCGGAAAGATAGTAAGATGGGCGGTAGAGATGAATGTTTAGTTACTTCAGTAAGTGAGGAAGATGAGGAATTGACAATCGAAGATCTTATGGAAATTGCTGAGGAGGAGGTTGGAAGTAAAAATCAGCTGTCCACTACTGCAAAGAAGAGGAACCGGAAAGCTAATAAGGTGGGTGAAAGAGATGAAAGTTTAGTTTCTTCACCAAATGAGGAAGACGAGGA
This sequence comes from Papaver somniferum, assembly GCF_003573695.1. Lineage (NCBI taxonomy): Eukaryota > Viridiplantae > Streptophyta > Magnoliopsida > Ranunculales > Papaveraceae > Papaver > Papaver somniferum. Next base: position 122,947,163 of record NC_039362.1, read on the forward strand.
ATTGACAGTCAAAGATCTTATGACAATTGCTGAGGAGGTAAATATCTCGTTGTTATTTTTACTTACATGAAGAAACTATATCTTACTATTAGTTTTTAAAGCTTTTTTCATTACATTAGATTGCACTATGCATGTTAAACAATGAAACCTGCCATTTTAAATGATCATGAAATGTCCTAAGTGCAACAATGCAAGTTACACGACATATTGGTTTAACGCTATAGATGGTGCAGTAGTATGTAATGTCTTTTAACAATGACTCTGTGGATTTGATAAGCATATCATACCTTTTTTCTCCTGTAGTATGTAAAAGCTGATGAAGGGAATAAATGTCAGCAGTCAGCGGCAAAAGATCCTGAACCTACCCAACTTCCAGTAAGTTTTGAGTTCTCTAGAAATGACTCAAGAAGTTCTATTGAACCCATTCAAACCAGTAAAGATTTTACAGTAAGTATGAAAGAAAGGTCAACTTCTACATTCAGTAAGAGTAATCGGGAGAGTTCTGAAGACGGAGGCATCATTAGTAGTATGAAAGAAAGGTCAACTTCTACATTCAGTAAGAATAATCGGGAGAGTTCTGAAGACGGAGGCATCATTAGTAGTATGAAAGAAAGGTCAACTTCTACATTCATTAAGAATAATTGGGAGAGTTCTGAAGACGGAGGCATCATTAGTAGTCAGAGCCGAACAGGGGATTCTACTCAAGATATGTTGGATCTCTTTCTGGGTCCCTTGCTAAGGATACCCCAAACTGCAGAGAAAAAGTCTGAATCTATTACAGAGGATTTTAACTTGGCCTGTGAACCCAGAAAGCAGAAACAAAGTGAAGTTTATGGGGAAGAAGTAGTTCCACTGACGAAAAAGAAGAGCAGCCTCAAAGACAAGGTTTCAATGTTTTTTTGACTGAAATTTGTGATTCTTCGACGAATCGATTGATTTTCGCAAAACCAGACCACAGTGAAGATGGAACTTAAGATATGTTAGCTACTGAATGTCTGAAACACTCAGTAATATGCTTTTGGACCAATTGTTTCTCCTTTATCATGGCTCTACAAATGAAAGTGCCCTATAGATGTTATCTCGATTCCCAGTTTTTATGAATGTGAGTGATCATATCATTTGCTTCAAGGATGGCATGGCATGCAGCAGTGTTCCCTATGCATGTATGGAGTGTGCACTGTACAGCGCAAGGTGGCCAGGTATGGCATAATCAATATTCTTGTAAATATTTTCGCGAAGAAAGATATATATGAAATGCACATTGCATAATAACTGGTTACACTATGGTAACACGAAGTTAATAAGTGTTCTATTCTTGCCTAGATTTCTTTTCTTCATGTAATAGCCTAATAATAGTGGATCTTATCCAGAAATGTAAATTTTATCTCTTAACCATTGAATAAATACTTCAATTTGTTATACTCTATGGAATGTTCACAATGTCAGCATAAACATATATGCTTGTCGTTTCTAAAGTCTTTAGTCATTGAATCTTGTCTTAGTCTATTCCATGTGCTGTGTGGTTACATTTATTCCTGAGATTTATTCTCGAAGTTCAGTGACGGAAAAGCTGAATTTTTGAACTTAATTGGATGTATAAGAAAGCTTATTTAGCATGGACTTCGTGCGGTATGCAAGTTCGCAACAATGGTTAAGTTTTTAGTTTTCATGTTCACATAAACTAAGCTCTATTATATTTTCTGAACCTATTATTGACTGTTGTATCAAGCTAGATTTGAACATATTTACAGATGAAAGTATGTAAATAGAGTATCTCAGAACATTCAGTTTATCGAATGTAGCTGAATATTGGAATTGAGAAAAAAAATATGTCCATGCAATGATTCTGGCAGAAATAAGCAGAGTAGGAGAAAGCGAGTCAAATTATCATCAATAGACTCCTGGATAAACCTACCATAGTAGAGCTGCCAAAGCATGATCTATTGGAGCGGATTTGGCAGGTAAATATGTCTACTTTAATTTGACCAGTTTACTTCTGTGAATGCTCATGGTATTCTTTTGAAGAAAATCAGCAGAATTTTACTGCTATATTTTCTGAGATGTGGGTAAAACCCTTGTGCTTTTCGTGCATTGTTATTAGCATACAATGAGCGGAAACTACAAAACCATCTCTTTCTGATCTTTTTGTTTTTGTTTTTATGTTTGTTTTGCATTCCGTAATAGCTGATGACAGTTCAAACAACTCTGGAATATTCATCCCTCCTTGTACTTTTATTAGATTGTACTTTTGCTGTATGCCAAATTTTCCTTGAAGTATGGCACACCGTTAATACCATAAACTTTCTGTTACAAGAGACAAAATGAAAAATATAGTATTATAAATAGAATAAAATGAAACTTACATTAATATATACTTCCTAACAAATTGTAACAATACAACACAAGAGTCAACTTTTGAACATGCTCTATCTTTTAATATACCTATCTTTCATTCCCTTATTTTGCTTGTGCAGTGTAAAAATTAATTTTGTGAGTATAATCAGGGCAGGATCAGATATTGTCTGTATATGTTTATGCTGGAAATTAGCATTGTCAAAAAATCAAAGATTACTAAACTAGTCGTCCATGGAAATGAAGGATATAAAACTATGGCGTATATGTATTTTTGTATATAAAAATGTATGTACTACTAAGAAGGTATATATTTTAAAAGATATGTAGGACGGAAGTGGAGAAATGGATACTTCTAGCTCAAGTTTGCCAGGGTCAGAATTTTTATCTGGATTGCTTTTTCCTCTATGAGAAAACTTGTCCCCTGAATCAGCTCTAGCTTAGTTCTGAAAGACCCGTGAACTAATTTGTGTCAGAAAATGGAAGTATGATTTATGGATGGTCCCTTAAAGCAGAAATCTTGCAAGGCCAATTTTTTGTCCCGTTTTCTTCACATCTTCTTGAACTTGTTTTCTGAATTCTCCGAAGGTAAATTTTTTGTAGAGAGAAGGCTCCTTACAACTTCCTATCATGGAATCATAAGAAGGGCATAGAAAGTAAGCAATTGAATATCTCTCCATTTTTGCATTAGCCATCACTTTGTGTTCGACACTCTTATATTCATTATTGCTCCAAGCCTGCATTAAAAACATTAATTTTCAGTAATAGGCTAATATTCACGGTTGAATAACCGAAAAATGCTAAATGCACCAAATTTGTGGCAGATTTTTGGTGTTTTCGGAGTGAATTTACCTGGAAAAGATCTCCAATGTTAACAATTAAAGCTTCTCGGTGCGGTTTTACTGCAACCCATTTGGAATCCTTCATCAACTGTAACCCCCCAACTTGATCTTGATACAGAATGGTGAGAAAGTCACTGTCAGTATGAGGGATTAAACCAACCATTTCAGGTGATATTTCACACTTTGGATAGCGATTCAAGCGAAGGAAGCAGGTGTTATCATTGCAAATTTTGTCGAAAACTGACTGAGGGTGACCTAGATTCTCGGCTAGAACTCCAGCAAGTAATCGAGCTAGTTTCGCCATTGCTGCTGCAAAGTTTTCCATTACGTCCCTGCACGATAAAGTAAGTCAGTTACTATGCACGTTACAAATTTGATATTTACACATCATACACCAGGTGTGGGAAATCTATGTTCCCGCATCAGGTGAAAAAATAGGAAATATGCATTGTTTCAAAATATGTTACCTTAGAGAAGTGTACTCTCCGTAGCAATCTTTTTCTGAAATCTTTGTCAGAGGCACATGAAAAGCTTCAGACCATGAGAACTGCTTAGAAGAGGTAGCTGTCGGATTTCCCCACCTATATGAATCATTTAGAAGTCCACAACTAGCTTTTTTCTCAAATGGCATCTGAAAAACCTTCATTTGTTCTCGTCTCATTTCCTCAAGAAGTTCTTGACTAATCCCATGATTCACAACTTGAAAGAATCCCCATTCGGCCGAAGCTTTTGCAATATCTTCCACACACTTTCTTTTTTTTCTCTGGTCACCACTCATTAAGCCCCCAAGATCTATCAATGGAAGTTCGCATTCTCTTACATAATCACATTTTTTCGCGTGAACTTCACTGGAAGAATCATGTACTAATGCTCCCAATTGGTCTTGCAGAGGTGGGTCTGAAGTTAATCGCTTATGAATCATGGTTTATGAAAAAAGAAAGTTGATGATAAAGCTTGAAAGGAAAGAGCAAGAGTTGCAAGATAATGCTGGATGAGAATAGCAAGTCAAGTTTTGTGGAGTAGAAATAGGTGATGCTGGTAAGATGGTGTTCACTGATTAAGAAGGATATGGGTTTATATATTTGCAAGTTGGATGTGAAGAATAGTGGTAGAGACTAGTGAGACTTGGAGAACAATTTGAAAGAAAGAACATGAAAATGCAAAGAGAAGATTCCAAAAGAAGAGGGCACTAAAACTTGACATATGTCAGAAGAAGAGAGTGTCTTTTGAAGAGCTCCCTGGTTGAAAACTGTCAACTAGAATTTAGAGAAGCCAGAAAGAGAGCAAAGCATGTGTTTGGGCTTTGGAGAAAACTGATAAAAAGGTGTGAATTCAAACCTCTTTCTTTTGACTCTATTGAATGAGAAAAACTGATGTCTGTTGCTGGTTCTAATATTAAATTACTAATTTTTTTTTAATTATAAAATAACTCTAAATTCTAGTTTTATAATGGTTCGTTAACCTTGTACTTGTATGGTTTAAATTGTTTCACAATTGAAATTCAAACGGGTAGATAGTAAAATTATGATGTTAGTCGGTGAAATTTCAGGAACAATATCAATCGACGTGACATTTTCTAGATAGATCCTTTTTGCATTATTAGTGTTAGTGTTGCAAAAGCATATTTTATGTCCCATAAACGTTTTCTTTAAGGTTCTCTTTTTCAGTTCTGGTATAATGGATACCAATATTGTCAAATCGGGTAAGTCAGCGAACTTGATTTTACTTTATTCACACTATAATCCTAAATTATTGTGAAGGGTTGAGGATGATTGAAGGGACAAATAACCCATCTTTGCAATGGGATATAGATTCATATGTTGATGAAAGTTAACGCGGTGGGTGTTAGCGACGGCAATCTGCCGTCCGAAACGACAAGAAGGATTAAACTTGATTTGTTGGCAACTAAGGATAGATTCGAGCTAGAATTGAAAAATCCTAGCGTAGAATCACACGTGAATTCGTTGTTTGGGGGTATAAATTCAATCGTGTATTAGTAAATTGGATTACCCGTTTTCGTGGGACGGCTGAAAAAGGAGAAGTTAAGGGACAAAGAGAACAACGAATAAGATTCTACCAACCAGTGATGAGACTTGTGAGAATATTAGATTCTAGAGTGCAATGCATTAGTCTATATACTTTGATTAAAATGTTTTCTTATCATACGAAATTTGACTGAACCAAACCATAATCACTAAGAACAGAGCACTTAATCATATTTAATTAATATACAATGTTTTTTATCATGCAAAATTTGACTACTTGATCATCACCACTTAAAGTCTTAAGAGCACCTAAATATTTCATTCTGGACACAGTATCTAGCTAGGTGTTCGAAAACCTGAAATTACCTTTCCTACCAAATCATAACATATGAGAACCATGTCGTAAGGAAACAAATTTTCCATCTGTTACAAAAGAACACGATTGTTTTGTGTGCACAGAAAACAAGCCTATTTTTTTGAAACGGAAGTAGTAGTAATCAAGGAGTGAAGAACTGATTCTAAGACCGGGGGTTCGAATGGGATAGAACGCAAATAAACCGAGACTGAGTAAACCATGCATGTGCAAGTAGTCATCAGTGTTGGGAACTTTATGGATGTAAACAAGTAGACCCAGTGAATGACATGTATGTACTTTGGGGTGGTGGTATGTTTATTGCAAATCATATCTGATGGCAATTGTTCCACAAGAGTGATGAGCATTTCAGCAACACACTCATGTGATACAGATCCCTAGTTTTAGACAGGTGGAGCCAACCGGACAGCATTACGAGTTCCTAGTTTTGGTATAAAAACCAAATCCTCTTTTCCACCGTCATGCTCCTCCTCCTCCCTTTTACTTTCAGCGCACTTACTCAACTCGACCCTCGAAAACTCAGCACTGAGATCAATTGTCGTCCATCTATAATACCCTGTGTACGTAGTCATAGATATCTGCTGGTTTTTCACTTTTGACAGCGGAGGATGAGCAAGAACGTCAGTTTGTGTGTGTTTTTCTTCCTCGGGGATGATGACAAATGGGGTTAAAAGGACTGCCAATTGACATTTACTATACTGAAAGTTGAGCTGGATCAGAACAGCAATGAACATGGGCATTGCTGTCACATGATCGACAGCATTGTTGTCAACAAAGTAGCCGCAGCGGCAATGGAAGAGGCGGAAGAACTATAGTCAACAATTTCGGATTTAACAATGACAAACTTGGGACAGTAAGAATACAAAACGGCCAACATTTGGTTTGAAAATCAATGGCACTGTCAGGTTGGCTCACTTGTCTACATTTTACCCTATAAACCTTGCAGTTAAAAGATTACTACTGCCTGTAGATATTTTTTACCTCGAAGTTATTATATCTCATGCAATGGCACTGTTGTACTCAGTGTGGTTTGGATACGGGAATCGTAAGGCCTACCATTTGGTTGGCTGTTTTTCTTGGCTATAGCTAAAAGCAATATCCAAGCAAAAAACCGTCGTATTATTTGTCTAATGTTTTTTTTACAATCAGCCTTTTGGGTCCACATGTAATAAAGCACAAAGATAAATTTTAATTGTGGGTCCTAAAAAGTTACTTTACGACAACTGAGTAGTGTTCGTCTCAATAGCCAAGCCAACACACCTAATATGACATGGCCCAACAGTTAAGCGCAACAGTTGCACATTACAGAGAACGTAGCCTGACAGATGGAGCTGCACATGGCGACGACGTAGCGCCAACATGGCTAAGACAAGAACGTCTGCTTAGCACATGCACCAACTATGCGATAGTGTTGCGTATCCTTATTCAGAGTTGGCATAGCTCAAGGAAGGAATAAATGATGAATTGCAAGTCATGGGATGACTTTGGCATAGTCCTAAGCTTTGGCCAAGACTTGGACTATGCATATACAACAATGGAGGGGCCAAACGCGTCATTGGTGATTATTGCTCGCCAAAAGAGATGCATATGAAGCATGAAGTTGAGCTAAGCAAGTCAAGACTCAGTTGGCATCCAAATAAGCTGAGTGCATGCTCGGAATGAATGAAGCGCAACCATTGCCAGATACTTGGCAGAAGTGCAAGTTGAATGAAGCGCAATCATTGCCGGACACTTGGCGTAGGCCAAGAGTGAGTTAAGCACAATCATTGTCGAACATTGGCACGGGACAGAGTTGAGTGCAACATAGTGATTGTCGGATTTGAGTTCAAGCTGTCAGTTGCGAGTGTGTGTGCATCATATGCATGCCAAAGTGAAAGAGCAAGTTAGAGACGATTATAAAGTGGCTTTATAACCGAGTTTGGCATAACCTAACCGTTTGAGACAAGCGTGACGCTATTCTACAGGCCAACACCAAAGTTAGCAGTTAAAAAGTGAACTGTGGCGGTTAGGGAACTTCCCATGGACAAATGGCTATTCATGGTGCGTGCAACAAAGTTGCATACGGATTGGATCTGGTTCTTGGCATTATAAATAGCCAGAGAACCCTTGCAGATGAGAGTTGTTCAATAGTTCAAGTGTTGAGGAACCACTTTGCAGTAGAGAGTAAATTCTATGTGAGGCTTAGAGAATAAGCCTGTAAAGTCCATTGGTTGGACGAGTTTTGTATCTTCCTCTTAAGCTAATAAAAGAGAGTTTGTTGGCTTATACATTTGGTCTTAGTGTTCTGTTGATTCGAAGTTACTCCCCAATTTCTGTGAAGCGCAAACATGGCAGGAACCTCTTTGTAGTATGGGCTACATTGCTGGTAGAGAAAATCTAAGTTAAGTCTTCCGTTGCATAACTCAGTGAAGTTGGCTGTTTGCATTGGTGCAAACTTATAAGAATGAAATACGAGTGGGTGATAAGAGATCACTGAACCACTGTATTTTCGGGTTATACTTGTGAAAAATTTCTTGGAGCTTTTGCAGGTGTGATAATTCGGGTATCAGAGCACATATTGCTCTATTTTGGAGGATTTTCTCTGTTTTGCTCGAGTTTAGTTGCTGAAGTTGCTGAAGTTGCTAGAGATAATGGTTGGTAAGAAAAGTACGTTGGATGCCTTAACTGATAGGGTAGCGGACTTGGAAGACAAGATTGGCGACGAGGCGCGCCATCCTAACAATGCCAATTATAATGCAACGGTGTTAACTCGCATTCAGGCTCTTGAAGAGTACGTTATTGATATGCTGGAGTCAAACCAAGAAGCATGTTGATTTGGAAGGCCAAATCGCTGCTGTCAAGACTATGTTCACAGGAGCCTTGAAAGATCTAACTAATGAGTTAAGCGTCTTAAGGAATTTGAATATCAATATTCCGCGGAGCACATGTCACGGTTTTAGTGGTCGCATGTAGGATAACTATGTAGCCCTCGCTACACACAGGAATCTGAGTAGCAGAAGACACCTTCACAGATCTACTTTATCCCATCCCAAGAAAGGATACCTCGACGGCTAAGATGGAAAAGTAGAACCTAGCCTAGAGAGAGGCAGCTGGCGACGGGACAAAGGTAGATGACATATCCAATTAGCATTTAATGCTCAAATCTCTTATCTACACGTTTAACCAAAGCACATGGAGAGAAATGAGGTGGCAGAGTCTGACTGGCGAAGACTAGCGGTGAACGGACGTACAATCTGTACTGAGGCTGGGTAGTTCCCGAAGAAACGTGGGTCAGCTGAAGTGGCAGAATCCGACTGGAGAAAGCGTGCGTTGAACGAAGGTACCATTTGTACGGAAGGTATATCAGGGAACGACCCAAAGACAACAAAGATATATCTGGAGCAGAAGGGGATATAAATACCAAGCTTCACCAACAAACAAAGGGCATTCATTACTTAGGAGAAGAAGATCTAGTCTTAAGCTTATACCTCTTTAATGTTTAGAACTCAAGCATTTACTTCAACTTGAGTTCTCTTTATTACTTTGGGAAGCATTTAAGATCTTTGTAACCACCAAAACTTAATACTAACAATCACTCATCACCCCGTGGACGTAGACAAAAGTCGAACCACATAATCTCTTGTGTCTCATGATAAATTAGTAACATTTACATTATATTTGTGTTCTCCGTTATTACTGTGATCTTGAATACCTTTTATAACTTAGCATTATCAGTTCAACAGAGGTATCAATTTTACTTAATATCCGATTCTCTGAGCTGTATACATTACGTAGACTATGGGAAAATTAGTAGTCACAGTTTGGCGCTGAAGGTTTTGCTCACCAGCTTGAGTTTTTATGTTCCTTTATGTTTTAACTTACATGTCTTCTTTAACGAAGAGATCTAAGAGTAACAACGATGGATCTCACTTTCTAGTGATCCATTCATCTGTTACCCACGTAAATTCTTGGAGTTCATAACCTCTAAAGACTTGCTGTAGGATCAGAATCTCGCAACAATTATGTCTCAGCGAAATTATCAATGGTACAACACAATAGCGTCGCAGAACAATTTCAGAAACGACGTCAGCAAGGATCATGAGAAAGATGTGATAGTCCTGCGAAAATATGAGAGCTTGCGAAATTAACATTTGTAAGGTTGCGAGAATGTCGCAAACCATATCCGAAAATAAAGGATAAATTAGCTGTCATCCACTATGTATTTCCTTATAAATAGTCATTCGAGTTGTAAAGGAGAGAGAGATCTTTTTTGAGTAAGAAACAAGTAAATAGGAGAGAGAAAGCTCAGAGCAGAGATCATTCTTGACTTCTTTATCTTTCTTGTAAGAATATTTAAAAATTAATCAATAAAATTAAGAGTGTAAACCTAAAAATGAGTTGATCAACAATGAAATCATATGAGGGGTGTAGTGTAGGATTTCCTGCAACTACATAATGGCGCTAGAAACAGGGAGGAGTTGAAGATTATTTTGTAAAAAGCTAAAGATTTATATTGAGATTTGTGAAAATTTAAAGTGATTGATTAAGAATTTTTCATAATTTCTTGCAATACTGTTAGCATTAAAGAAATGGCTAGAAGAAGAAACACATCCGAACAACCGACTACTATTAGAAGAAGCAAAAGAATTGCTGGAAGAGAAAGAAGTGAAATGGGAGAATCTACTAGAATGAGAAATAATAGAGAAAATCTAATTCAATCGCCAATTCAACAAACACTAGTTCAAGAGAGGAATACAGATTATGACAGAGTGAGCGTACATACTTGGCGATCAAATTCAGCAGAAGAAATAGAAGAAGAGCAACAAAATAGAAATTATAGACAGGAAGAGAGAAATCAAGAAGTAGATGAAGGAATAATTCATGGAGATGAGGAAATTGGAGCGTTAGAAACATTGAGACGAAGAATACATGAAGAAAAAGAGCTGAGGCAGAAGAACGTGCGAATTTAACAAGGCAAAATCACGAATTAAGGATGGAGAATATAAGACTGCAGAATAGAAGATCGAGAAGTATTACAAAATCATATTCAAGATCGACTAGAAGAGAAATGAGGCGAAATTCACCCACAATCAATGCTGGAAAAATATTCAAGAAGAAAATCAAATCCTAATGAAGAATATCGCGAAAATAGAGAAAGAACTGATGATCGTTACATTCCACAAAATGAAACTTTTGATGATGGGCAAATTGGAGGAAATCAAGAGAACGGGCAAAATCAGAGACAAAATAACCAAGATGGCGAAGGAAATCAAGAGGAAGGAAGAAGAATTTTACATGTGAGAAACTCAAAGAAATCAACAGACAATTGAAGAAGAAATTGAAAGACATAATGCTGAACAAGCACGTTTAATCTGCGAACGTGAAAGATTGAGAGCGGAAATGGAAGAACAAGAGCTTCAGGAGACAATTCGCCAGAACAATCATGACAATCGAGAAAGAAGCGTATACAAAACCGGAATAACGATAATCTCAATGAGGAGTATGATAGAGTAAAGAGAATGGTGAAAGACACCGAATTGAATTGATAAGAAATGAACAAAATTATGGAGGGGAAAATGAACGACATCATCATTTGCGAATTCAAGATAGAGATGAGGAAGAGAATCGCAGAAGAAGACGAGATGAGGATAATGAAGAAGAGATACAAAATTTCGCAAGAGAAGATAGACGTGAACGCAGAAGAAGAGAAGCAAAATTAAAGAGACCAATGGGTCAAGATTCAGGTGTAAATAAACAAATCTTGAAAGAATTAGAAGAAATGAGAGGAATGCTAAATAACAGAGGAGAAGTAGGTAGAAGACAATTGGATGAAGCAATAGAAGAAGTGCGAAAACTCCATTTACAAGGGAAGTACAATTAGGAGGAATACCACCGAAATGCAATTTCCCGCATTAACCAGCATTTTCGATGGAACAACTTGTGCAATTCAGCACATTAAAGCTTATGTGAGGTGCATGTTACAATGGGAAAATCATGATGCGGTATTGTGCAAATATTTCGCATCCAGCTTAACAGGAGAAGGTTAAAATGGTTTGAAGGTTTACCAAAGAATACAATAACCTCCTTCAATCATTTGCAGACCACATTCTTGGGAGCATATATAAGTAATAATTCCTCACGACCTGGTATAGAAGATGTGTTTGGATTAAAACAAAGGATTGGCGAAAGTTTGAAACACTTGACTAAAAGATGGAGAACTATGTGTAGCGAAATGGCTGGCCGTGTAGATGAGAGATATCTCATATTATCATTTATCAATGCTATGTTTGCAACAAACCTGTTGTATGTCCAAATTTTCAGAGTCAAGAATACGATTACAATGACTGAATTGCGAGAACTTCAAGAAGAATACATTGCTTTAGAGGAAAGAAAAAATGAAATGGAATCATATCCAGTTGCGAACACCAGCTCACAAACAGCGAATGCAAGCTTATTACCCAAGCTAATAAACACAGTGGCGAATACTTCGCAAGTACAACAAGAAAAGGTGACAGTAACAATCAGCAGAAGTTGGTAGCTATGGGGAGCGAGATCAAGAAGAGTATGAAAGAGAAAGAAATTTCTACAATCGTGGAGGAAATAACAAGATTCAAAGACTCGATCAACCGCAAGAAACTTATGGAGGTCAAAGACCAAACTTTAATAGAGGACAAGGAGGTCACAAGTAAATGGGAAGAAATCAAGATGCCACCTCTAAATGCAAGTGTGGAGAAGATATGGGAAGCTATAATTTTGATGGAGAATATACCAACACATGGAACATGGGAACGGAACCACCCCAAACCACAGAAGTCATGAATTTTGTTCTTATCATCATTTTCATGGACATACCACAAATGATTGCAGAAATGTAAAGAGAATTATTTTGAGAATGATAGATCAAGGAAAACTAAACGACTTTCTGGTAGGGCATCCGCAATCTCAACCATTACCACCACCACCGCCAAACATCACAAAGTGAATACGATGAAAAAGAAAGAAACATTCTTCATAGAAGTTGGTGCAAAAGCAAAAAATCTATTCTGTCACTCTATCGTACATTCATATAAGACAATTGAAGATTTTCATGATAATGTTTTGAGTAGAGTGTTCGCAAGAGATAATAATGGAAGAGAAATTATGAATATTGCGAAAATCTCGCGACTAGAGGAATGGCAAAACAGATCATTTCTTTTACCGCAGAAGAAATTCCCGAAGGAGAAGAGGTGCATGACAATCCATTGGTAATAAAATTAGAAATTAATCCAAAACCGAAAGAAGATGAGGATGATGAAGCTGAAGATTCATGGGCAATCAATAGAATTCTAGTCGATACTGGAAGCTCTGTGAACATCTTATTTTATCATACTTATAAAACCATGGGTGGAAGAGATGATGATCTTATACCATCAACATATAAGATATATGGTTTTAATGGTACTGCTAACAAGCCTAAAGGGGAGGTTACTATGCAAATTCCATTGAAGGGAATATCTTCTGAAATCTCATTCTGTGTCGTTGATGTAGAATCACCCTACAATGCATTAATTGGTCGACCTTGGCTACATGGGATTCTAGGTGTAGCTTCAACTTTCCACCAATGCATCAAATTCCCTCACCCCAATGGTGTAGGAATCATAAAGGGAGATTGGGTTGAAGGAAAAGATGTTACGAAACTGAGATAGAATCTTGCGAAGGAAGAGCAAACAAGAAGGAAAACTGGCGACCAAAATCAAGACGTACAAAGAAGTGAGAGGTTGATGGTGGATACAATCGAAAAGAAAGGAGAAGAGATGTTGCGAAATTAATGCTAGCTCAGAATAAAAAGGATGAACATACCATTACCAAGGAAGCAGTAGCAGAAAATAATAAAAAGCAGAGGATGGCAAAGGTAATAAAAACAAGAAATGTATGAATGATTAAGTTGTTGCGATAATCTCGCAATAAGTAAAATTCTCAAAAATACATTTGATTGAACAACAAAATTGAGATTGCGAAATTCAGATACAATATATGATTTGCGAGACTCTCGCAGAGATAATGAATTTTACAGAAAATAATCAGAGAAGAATGACAAAAGAGAAAGAGGCGAACCTTTATGGCGTACACCCTAGTTCGCGAATACAATTTCGCAAGAGGCAAATGTAAGACCTAAAGTACGTCATATTAGGGGGTACCTGTTACATGGCTCAGGGAAAGGCTACACCGCCACCGGAACCTGAGTCATGGAGATTTGGGGTCAATAAAGCCCATCCGGGAGAGGCACCTTGGATTCTCAACTTAAGCATATGACTTAGGTTGGGCGACTAAGGTAATAAGGACTCTCCCAAGGAGTGCAGAATCTGATCAAGGCGCCGAGGTACACGGTTGAGTCAAGAGTGCCGGGGCGTTTGAAGCGTCCTTGCCATTCTTGACAAGTCTTGGCTTATACTGCACTCGGCCTGAAGAAAACCCCACTTAGGGTGCAGTCTCGTAACCATAAACCCTATAGGTAAAAGGGATAAGAGGCTGCGAAAACAACTGGTTGTTGTTAAGACTGGATGGGAGGAGCTAACCTTGTATGGTAGAAGTACGCCTCCTTGAAGGGGCAACCAGGGGGAGATAAGGGCGGCACCCTCCATTAGGGAGCTGATAAGTGTCTTAAGACGCAAATGTCATAGGCTTTTTATTCGCAAGGATATTAAGGCTTGTCATATTTGTGCAACAATCCTGAAGAGGCAATAATACAAAAGAAAAAGATAAGACGAGATCAATGGGTTTTCGCATGAAAGTGCGAAGACGTCCTGCGATTTCGTCGCAAGACGGCAATGTCATGGGGATTTATTTTCGCAAGAATATTTAGGCCTGTCATATTGTCGCAACATTCCTGAAGAGGCCATAATACAAAAGAAAAAGTTAAGGCAAGATCAATGGGTTTTTGCATGAAAATGCAAGGACGTCCTGCGATTTTTCGCAATGACAAGAGGTGGCATAATAAGACCTTTAATTAGGAAGGCAAAATAAGACCACACAGGAATGAGATTTTGAAAAGAAACAAACACTTCGCAAAAGGTTGCGAAATTATACAATAAGAAATTTATGAAATCTCTCATTTGGATTCAAATAACAGAGGCAAGTATGGGAATGTATGAAATTAGAAAATGTTTTTATCCATATGAGAGATTTACTCAAAAATTCAAGAATTAATGATTATATTGATTAACTGTATTGCAAAGAAGAATTGTTTTCATTTATGCAGGTCAAAATGAAAGAAACACATATAGAAAGAAGAAATAAATGTACAAGTATTACAAAGAATCAAAGAAAGAAGTAAAGACTATTTCTTGGTTAATCTTCATTATCTTCATCAGACTTGTTTCCTTCTTCTCTGCGTCAGAATCTTCATCACCATCAGAACTTCCATCACTATCAGATTCTTCATCGTCAGCTTCGCTATCAGAGATAATCAAACTGGGAGTATTCTGTGGGATTTCTTCTAAAAGACAAGGATAATCAGAATGTGGGATATTATGATCATCACAAACCATTTGGATGGTTTGATTGCGAAAATGCATAGCGTCATTCTTAAAATTCGCAACGTGATCTTGATTTGATTCTTCAATCTAGAATACTTGTCGTTGCGAGAAGAAAGATTCTTTGCGAGTTCCTCCTTTTCAGCTTCAAGTTCTTCAATCTTTTCACGATATTTATTTTCAGAATCTGCGAACAAAAGACAACCAATTATTAACTTGATGAAAATTCATAAGAAGCAAAAGATTAGTAAAGAAGAGCAATTAGCAACCTTCTCTGTCAGAAATCATGTCTCTAATCAAGGCTGTATGTTCAACTTGGAGACTAACATTTACGCCTAAATCTTTTCTAGCATCATCTAAAATTTTCGCAGCCCAGACAAATTCATCCTCACTACTTATGAGAAGACGAGAACGAATTTGATTTTCCCTTTCGCAGAGTTCAATATTCTTGCGGTTAGCTTCATCTCGCTCAAGTTGAACTTCAAGGAGAGCCTCTTGGAATTTCGCCAAAGCCTTGGCACCTTGATCAGAGATACGATCCTTATCATCTATGAGACCGCTAATTTTGGTTCTTAACTCATTGGTTTTCTCTTTGGAATCAATAAGGAGACGCTTAAATCTGTTGGCTAAGCCTAAACTGGATCTATGATCAATTTCTAAGAGGCGAAATTTCGATCTAAGTTCATTTAGAGAAAGAGATGAAATTCTATCATTTAGAAGCTATTTAAGGAATTGTTAAGACGTTCAAGAAGGGTATCATTATCCAAGGCATTAGGAAATGAGCGAAGAAGGGTAGCTTCATCAGAAAGACCATAAATGTCTGCAAAAAGGATCATTTAAATAAGATAAAACAACAGATGAATGAATAAAGAGAAAAAGAAAAGTAACATACCGTAAAGCTGATTATTAGCTTGTTGAAGACTAGAAATTTTGTTCTTATACGAGGAAGAATCAATTTCTAATTGTCTATTTTTCTCGCGAAGACCTTTAACTTCAGCTTCCAATTCTTCATTCTTTTTGCGAAATTGAAGATTTTCTTTTCAAGATTTTCGCGTCTTCTCTCTAGATCTGAGGCAACAGCAAAAGAAGCTTTTCCAGCCTGCGAAAAGAAATAAAAAATATTAATATAGAAAGAATTTTGAGTTATAACAATGAAGAAGTAAAAAGATAAAAGTATACCAGACTATTGAGAGAATGCAAGAAGTCGGGAGTCACTGATCTAGAAACTCCACGAAGAGAGCTATCACCATCTAGTAAAGGGACATCACAAAGGGTGGCGAGGCTATGCAGGTATTTGCGAATTGGCTATCTCCCATTCCTTGTAGAGAATCAGAAAAGAGGCCAGAAAGCTTAGCCATAGAAGATTCAGGTGGAGAATCTTCAGTTGCAGCAAGATCATCGTTATCCTCATCACCCTTCACTTTCAGAATTTCGTTAGGAGAACATTTGAAGGAGAAGAAGAACGAACTTTTCTTTTCTTTGGAGGAGGACCAGTTGATTTTTCCCTGCGAAGAGCACCTTTACCTTTATCACCAATCTTCGCAGCATCAACAGATTCTTCTACTTCAGCAATAATCTTCACACACAGATAGAAATAAGAAATGGAAGCATGGAAGTAACAGTACTATTTAAAGTCATAAAGAAAATTTCTTACCTCATCTGTGTATGAGCGAAGAGCTAACAGAGTACTAGATTTCCCAGTCCTGTTATAACTATCCTTTAGTTTTTGGATCTGCGGAATGTCGCAAGAGTTAGCGAACAGAATAGTAAAAATCAATAAAGAATATAAAATGAGTTAAAGGGGAGAAACATACCTCTTTCTCCTTCTCGGGCCAAGAGAAAACCCAAGGTTGATATGCAGCGAGATTCGCAGGAAGAACGTTTGATCCAGCAATGTAGGGTCCCTTTAGCATTAAAGGAAAAACACACCATTTATCATCTTTGGATTGGCGAGGAGTTGTGTTTTTACCAGAATGCCAGTCAATATCTTGCATAAGAATTTTGGCTTCATCAATGTTATCTTTCCTTCTTAATCGAATACCCCAGCGAGTATTCTCTTTCTTCATGGAGATAAGTTCGTAGTTTTCAAAGAAATTCGCCACTGTATACTTCTCAGCAACTATCTCTAGGTTTGCGAATTTTGGATCCCTAAGTTCTTTGGAGTAAAGAGATCCTCTACCAGCACCACGATTAGCGAACTCTAGCATCAGACGGATGCAGTCCCCACTTAGTTGGAAGATGGCTCGCGAAAATCCCGATGAGCGAGAATTTCATAAAATAAAGGAAGATCTGGGTTATAAAGAGGAATAGGGAGACCTGCGAGAATCTGACCTAGCGAAATTATGATTGATTGATCATCACAATTTTGATTAGAGAAAAGCTTGACAGAAAGAATTGATTTGGCATTCTCACCAGGAATGGTGGAGAGTGTAAACCTTTATCAGCAAGATCTTTTTGGACATCTTGTAAATTCTTCTCATATCTATGACCACTTGGAGCCATGTTTGAATATAGAGTATGGGAATGTATGAAAGTAAAAGGATTGAAGGAAGAAAAAATTACAGCAGCAGAATTTGCAGAAGAATAACAGAGTTGCAGAGATGAGAGAATAAAAATAGAAGAAAGTAAAAAAAAAGTGGAAAGGGGGAGAAGAGTATATAAAGAAATTTTTTTACTCAAAGAAATAAACATCATTAAGACGAAGAGACGTGAGCGGTTGAAAAGTAGCGGTTACAGAAGACGTGTCAAGAAATAAATGGAAAAGAGAGTACGTGTGATAAATGTGGAATATGAAAAGATAAGCAGCTGCGACATTTCTCACATCATTCTCTACTTTGTAGAGAAAATATGAGAAGAGGCAAGATGTAGGATCAGAATCTCGCAACAATTATGTCTCAGCGAAATTATCAATGGTACAGCACAATAGCGTCGCAGAACAATTTCAGAAACGACGTCAGCAAGGATCATGAGAAAGATGTGATAGTCCTGCGAAAATATGAGAGCTTGCGAAATTAACATTTGTAAGGTTGTGAGAATGTCGCAAACCATATTCGAAAATAAGGATAGATTAGCTGTCATCCACTATGTATTTCCTTATAAATAGTCATTCGAGTTGTAAAGGAGAGAGAAATCTTTTTTGAGTAAGAAACAAGTAAATATGAGAGAGAAAGTTCAGAGCAGAGATCATTCTTGACTTCTTTATATTTCTTGTAAGAATATTCAAAAATTAATCAATAAAATTAAGAGTGTAAACCTAAAAATGAGTTGATCAACAATGAAATCATATGAGGGGTGTAGTGTAGGATTTCCTGCAACTACACTTGCAACCTTACAGATCTACAAATATTTCTGCAAAAACGCGTTCACAAAACATTAAAACTTTTGTTTTGTACTAAAAACAACCTTTTCCGACAAAGTATCCTTTAGATCTGAGTACCTCTGAGCACTGAGGAATCTCAGTGAGAAATTAAGGAGAAAAAATCTTACAAAACATTTAATAATCACTTTTCTTGGAAGATCTGACACCCAACATTTAAGGTTGATTTTTGCAAGGGTGTCATAAGAAATTAAATACCCATCTTTTCAGACGTCATTCTAGTTCTTTTTCTGAAAAAGCTGCTTAGCCGTCTTCTGTGTCAGAACATTAATTGCTACTTTTAACAAAGGCACCCAAGTAGCAAACTTTGCCATTTTTTATGTGACCTCAGCATAACAAAAGACCGAATACATGCATAAACCAAGTGACGTACCAACAAGCTCATGACCAGCGGTTACGAGAGGAAGATCTCAAAACCATCCCAAGTGAATCAAAGGAATGAAGAAGAGGACGGGCAAAAAGAAATAGCAAGAAGAACGGTTGCTAAAAAACCACCCACCCCTGCTGAAGGGATGGGGAAAACATCGGGAGCACAACCACTTTACGACATGCCGTTACCGGAGCGTCCCCATGTTACAAAGACACATGCGGCTAACGAAGTGTTACCCAGAACCTTAGCTCCTACGGAACGAGGGTTGGGAAACCTTTCTCCAATCCACATAGATCCCGATGCTCCAGTGATAGAAGAAGGCGTGGATGAATCTGAGGATCCAGCTGAGAACACTTCTCAGGGTGGTGGAATCCACAATGAAGAACAAATAGCAGCACAGGTAACAAATTTGCTACTACGTAACAAGGAGCACGAGGATGCAATGCATGCGATGCCTCAGGAAAACCAGAATCTGAAAGATATGCTGGAGGTGCAGATCGAAGGTTACCAAACTCACCCTCCTTTGAAGAAGGGTGAGCACAAAGCTATCTCAGGAAAACGAAGGGGGGATCTTAACCCACCAAAGGCTAACCCACCAGGGGGAGCTAGGAGAAAACGACATGATCCGGAAAAGATGGATCCAACTTACAAGCCCTCTCAGTCTTAGTATGATGAGACATTTTCAAGAGATGCTCACAATGTGAACATGGTCATAGAGCAAATGGAGAAAATGCGGAATGAAATACAAGGATCGAAAACTATCCACGCAGGATCAAGGATAGAAGTGGTACTCCAAGAAGCGACAACATCTCCGTTGTCCTTCCGTATTTTGAGGGACCCTATCCATGCGAAATGCCCGATACCTACTTTTCAGGCATACAATGGTACCTCAGATCCCGCAGCGCACCTACGGTACTACACTCGTGTCCTTGCCCATTGGGAAAAAGATGAGGTGGTACTTTGTAGGTACTTTACTGCAAGCTTGACGGGATCAACATTGGCGTGGTATGACAACTTACCGGCACACTCAATTGACTCTTTTGAGCATTTGTCTACGGTGTTCTTGGAGAATACATGTATACCAAATCTATGAAGGCAGGGTTAGATAGGCTATTTGCTTTAGCTATCAGACCCCTAGAAACATTGATGCAATACACATACAGGTGGCAAAAAACGTGCCAAGAAATCGGGAAAGTCAATCCAGAAATTAACATTAATTGCTATAAGTACGGACTTGATAGAACCTAGGCTATCTTCGTGGAGCTTCACAACCGAGCCCTCGATTCCGAAAGAGAGCTTCGGGTTCTACAGGATCACTACATCATACTTGAAGAAATCCAGAAGGACAACCCAGAGCGCAAACCAAAGCAACAACATCGTCGCAGCGAACGAACTCTTTGGAACCAATTCCGAAGATACCTAAGAGGAAAAACGAAGCCGGGGGCGGAACCAACTCTCGGGATAAGATATCAAAATATGGAGATGGCAAAGGAAGAGGAAAAGTAAGGGAAGATTTTGTAGATAAAGTCTACACAAAGCTAAACACAACCTTCTCCCACATTCTAAGCAAGGAAGGAGCGAAGCCGGGTTTTACCTACCCTAACACTAGGGAACAGCCGGATAAAACAAAAGATGCTAAGGAGTACTGTGAATACCACCAGTACTACAGGCATACAACTGACACATGCTACCACTTAAGGAACAAAATTCAGAGGTTCATAGACGAAGGCAAATTCATGGAGTATGTGCAGATACAACCTTCTGATATTGAGGTAGTCCCCAAGAAAAGGGTGGAGTTACCACATGATGGAAAATACATTAACATTATTACCTTCTCAAACAGAGGCCAAGAGGAGCTACTCGAAGATATCCTCGAGCTATCTCGAAATAGAAGAAAGCTAGAAGCCCACGAGGTATTCAAGCTCAGTGGACCACCAACTAGCACTTGGGAAGAATGGATGGCTACGCCATTAACATTCTCCACATGAGACGTCAACCAGGAAGTCAAAATGCACAACGATCCACTTGTGATCACTCTTCCAATCCATGGATAGAATGTTACGAAGGTCCTCATTGATGGGGGCAGCTCGTCAAATGTGTTGTTTTACGGACCTTACTTATGTATGGGTTTAACAGCTGAGCAAATGGACTCATCCACTTGCACAATCTACGGTTTCAATGGAGCAGTCTCTAGACAAAAAGGAGAAATTGTCTTGCAAGTACGCGCAAGACCCTTAGTTACCAATACAAGGTTTTGTGTTGTGGAGGCACCTTCACCCTACAATGTCATTATGGGAGTACTTTGGGTCCATCTCCTAAGAGGAACAACTTCAACCTATCATCAGTACCTTCGATTCCCAACACCCATGGGTAAAATGGAAATCAAAGGAGATCAACAAGATGCAAGGCTATGCAATCTAGTGGAGGTACGGATCAACAAAGAAAGAGCTGCTGCACAACAACATGAAAGGAAAATACGATGCGATAATTCCAACGAAGAAAAGAACAAAGGCTTTAAAGTCCCCTAAGCCCTCTCAGATCAGAAAGAAAGCACCTCCGCCACCCCGGTAGCGGACACTTCCGCTAAATGACAATTACAGAAATGCACTCCTCTACAACCTCAAAAACCAACCCTTTCACCAGTGGAGCCAACAAAGAAAATCAACATTGGAACGGAGAAGGAGCCAAAGATGATCACCATCGGAACTTTACTAGAAGAGGACGAGGAGATGCAACTGCAATGGCTACTAAGGGACTACGCAGATGTCTTTGCATGGTCAATGGAAGACATGCCAGGAATTGACCCGAATTTGGTCTCCCACCACCTTCGGCTCAAACCATAAATTGCACCATTCAAACAACGTATCCGTAATGTGGCATATATCTACTAGGAAGCAGTAGAGAAGGAGTTGCAAAAACTCCTAGCATCAGGATTCATACGAGAAGTTAAGTATCCCTCGTGGATATCTAACATGGTGATTGTGCCTAAGAAGAACGGAGGCGTGCATATCTGCATCGACTTTAGTAATCTCGACAAAGCATGCCCCAAGGACAGCTACCCGCTACCAAATATTGACCAACTGGTCAATGCAACCGAAGGTCACCAGAGGCTATCCTTCATGGACGGTTACTCCGGTCACAATCAAATCGCCCTTGCAGAAGAAGACCAGGAGCATACTGCGTTCTTTACCCCACGAGGATTGTATTGATATACAAGGATGCCTTTTGGACTAAAGAACGCGGGGGCAACATACCAACGATTGGTAGACAAAATCTTTAAGCCATGGATATGCAAGATACTAGAAGTCTACGTGGACGACATGCTATTCAAAAGCAAAGAGGCAAAAAATCACCTATCAGATCTAAGGTAGATATTCAAAGCCATGATAAATGTTCACATGAAAGTGAATCCATAGATATGAACGTTCGGAGTAACCTCAGGAAAATTCCTAGGGTACTTGGTAACTAAGCGAGGAATAGAAGTAGAATCCGAAAGGGTCAGAGCAATAATGGAGATGCCATCTCCAAAAACGTTGAAAGGAGTACAAAAACTAAATGAAATCTTAACCTCCATGAAAGATTCATAGCAAGATCATCGGACAAATGCAAAGCATTTTTCGATACACTAAGGAAAGGAAGTAGGTTCATGTGGACCACGGAATGCGAACAAGCTTTCCAGAAAATCAAGGATTACCTAGCCTCGGTACCTATCTTACAGAAACCGAAGCCAGGTGATATACTCACTATTTATTCAGCAGCAACAAGCTACGCTGTAAGCGCAGTGTTGGTACGAGACCAAGGGCAAGGAGAAAAACCCATCTATTACATCAGCAAGACACTCAGTTCAGCGGAGCGTATCTACACCAAGGTGGAGCAACTCATACATGCCTTAGTAGTGGCAACAAAAAAACTGAGGATATATTTTAACGCACATACCATCCGAGTCTTCACAAAGGCTCAGATAGGTCAAATTATCGGCAACACGGACAAAATTGGAAGGGTGTCAAAATGGAATGCCATGATCAAACAGTTCCAAATAATCTTCGAAACAAGTAAGGCTGAGAAATCACATATCTTAGCAGACTTTCTGGCAGACCTACCTCTCAGCGACGAAGCAGAAATATATGACATCCCAGGAATGGAGGAAGACAAGCAAGATCCGGATGATCTGCTAGAACTTCAAAATTCGCGAAGATGGGAAATATTCGTAGATGGCTCCTCCAATGGAGAAGGCATATGCATAGGGATTGTAATAACAACCCTTACCGGAGACCGTCTCATCTACGCATTCAGGTTAGAATTCGAACAATACACCAACAACATCACAAAATACGAGGCGGTCATACATGGTTTACGCTTGGCACGGGATCTAGGCTTATCATATGTCCGGTTGACTAGTGACTCTCAGTTGGTCATTAGACAAATCGAACTCAAATACCAAACTTTGGACCCAGTGATATCTTCGTACTTGAAGCTAGCCCAGAAACATGCATCCAAAATCACCAACATAGTATTCAAACATGTATGCCGAAAGGACAACAGACACGCATATGCCTTAGCATTCATATCCTCTATGCTAAGAGACAGAAATGCCACCGTCGTACAAATTGGAAGGATATACGAACCTTCGATAGAAGGACCTATCTCAGGTGTTGAGGAGGCTTTGGTTGTTCAAACTCGGGCCATGGGAGAAGCAGACAAAGGAGAAGTAAGCGAAGGAATGAAAAAATCAGACGAAGAAGCGAAAGAGTCTGAAGAAGACCAATCCATGTCAGACGAAGGCAACGGAAACGAAGTGGAAGATGATTGGAGAATTCCAATCCACCGGTACCTTGACAGAGGTACATTACCATCCGATGTTAAAGAAGCTTGGAAACTCGAGTTAAAAGCAACAATGTACAGCCTCCGTGATGGAATACTGTATAAGAGGTCATTTCTCGGACCTCTAATGCGGTGCCTCTCACGAACCGAAGGAATTAAAATACTCAATGATATACACAACAGAGATGCCGGCAACCATAGTAGAAGAAGGTCCTCGGCGGTTAAATCCAAAATGCAAGGATACTACTGGCTAAGCATGAACGAAGACTCAAAGAACGTGGCTAAGCGATGTGAAAGGTGCCAACTCTTCGCTAAGAAAATCAAAGCACCAGCAACGGAGCTCAACTCGGTTATCAACTCTTGGACATTTGTTAAATGGGGGGTTGATATAGTCATACCTCGGATAAAGGGAACATTGAAAAGAAAATATCTTATCGTGGCTACAGATTAATTCAACAAGTGGGTGGAAGAAAAGCCTTTGGCAAGGATTAGAGATACAAATGTCTTCAAATTCTTGTTTGAGCAAATCATATGCAAGTTCGGAATACCAGCCTCCATAGTCTCAGACAATGGAAAACAGTTACAAGAAAAAAACATCGATATGTTGTTTGACACCTTCAACATTCAGAAGAACAAGTCAACTCCAATATACCCTAAGAGCAATGGAAAAGCGGAGGCAACCAACAAAACCATAACAATGAACTTAAAGAAGAATCTAGGCGTATAAAAAAAGAGGTGGTGCGAACAGCTATACAACGTCCTATGGGCTTATCGAACTACGAGAAGGTCAGCTACGGGGGAAACTCCATTTTTGTTGACCTACGGAGCCGAAGCAGTCATCCCAACGGAGGTATACTTCCTACGACAAAAACCGAGGCTTGGGAGAAAAATCTAACGACAAACTTGATGTTAGAAAAGCTGGATGACCTTGAAGAAAGAAGGGAGGTAGCCCTGCAAAAGATGGTAAACTATCAATGAAGGCTGGCTCAGAAATACAAAAAAAGGGTCATCCCTCGGAACTTTCTGGTTGAGGAATATGTACTACATCAGATACCACCATATCAAAGAAAGAAGGAGTGGGGAAAACTAGCTCCAACATGAGACGGGCCTTACATCATACACGATGTCACTAGAAAAAGGGTCTTACTACCTAGGAACCCTAAAAGGTAAAGTGCTACAACGCCCTTGGAATGCGATGTACCTAAAAAAGTACTACCCATAAGAGAATAGTGATTATTCAGGAGAAGAAAGGAACGTGAAATAGCCCACCATGTTCTATCCATGACCAAAGGTATTACAGACCTTACTAATCAATGAAAGAAACTTTGGCTAAAAAATTAGCTTTGATTAATACGATTGGGTCAGAATAGACACCTTCCGTCAGGAGTGACGATGATGCAAGGCAAGGCATAACTGCACATATGTCAATCTTGGATCCTCGGGGCGATGGCTTCTTTCATGAGGCATAAGAAAAAAAAAAGAGATATCCCCTATAGAGACACCTTGTCGAAGTAAAGCAGTCTCCGCGCTGAACGCGTAGGGTTACAGGAATTATTGCCCACGCAGGGACCTTCGCCACCATGATACCTTCTGGCCAAAGGATATCCTGGTAGGATGTTGAATGTTCCAACAAATGTTAACATACCTTAGCACATTGTGATGACTCGATTTTGCGACCAGCTAGACACATTACGTCTAAACAAAATATTCATGCAATGATATAGGTGAAATAATGATTTTACCAAAATATACCTAACTTCTCTTAAAAGGTTACATGGAAGATAACAAAGGTTCAAACCACCATAAAACATTGTTTCAAAGAAAGGAGACATCTCAGCTTAAGAAGATACCTTAGCTGAGGACATAAACAACAGAGAAGAGTTTACTTAAATAAGACTCGAAACAAATCAAGGATAAGGAAGACGGGGAAAGACAACTCCGACAGCTTGGAGCTCAACTTCTGCAAAGGAATTATTGATTTAATCAACAGCCGAACGCTCGAATTGCGCCTTTATTTGGGAATATTGGACCTCCAAGTCAGAGGCTGATTTACAACGAAGTTCTATTATCTGAGTACTAAGTTGGTCATTAGACTGCTGAAGTGACTCAGCTTTAAACTTGGAAGCAACATCAAACTGACGAGCTATCTCCAATGAAGATACTTGGCTCTCAAGATGGCTGACCTTCACATTCATACCTACAAGTTGCTCCTGGAGACCTGCGGATATACAAAGGACGAGTAAGGAACAAAGAACACTTGGGGTACGAAGGAAGCTACGGGAATAAAAAGATCCTAAGCTACCTCCGACATGGCTAAGGGAATCCTCTAAACTATGCTGGGATTCAGCAAGATCCTCCTCAGTAGCATTAAGATCCTCTACTAGAGTATCACGTTCGGTCCAGAGATCTTCAACATCTATCCGGAGCGAAGCATTCTCGGACGATAACACCTGTTAAACATTCTCTAACTCCTCCAATCTCTTGACCAAAGATACATGGTACATGGAAGAAGGCATTGGAGAAACCTCACTAAGTTTTTTCTTAAGAGAACGAACCTCAGAGGATAACACGTTAGGTTCGGCATTATCCTTAGCTAAAGAAGCGCAAGCATCTTCAAAATCTGCATGATACTTTTTGCGGATAATCTCTTGAGCCGAGAGGCGTTTTTCAACCAAGGAAATATCTTCCTTTTGCTTTAAAATGAGATCATATTTCCACTTGAGGGTTTCGTCACATTCTTTACGAAGCGAAGCCATCTTCTTCACCAGGTCTGAGTTATGAGCAGACTCAAGAGATATTTGGGCTTCATTATGAACGATTACATATATTAACCTATCAAACTTCTTCTGATAATACCAAACATCGGAGGTCAACTTGGCTGCTCCCGAAGATGTCTAAGCTCACCAGAGCTATGCTACCAGAAAAAATGAAAACAAAGCTAAAGGGGACAAGGAACAAACCTATGACTTTGGAGGATTCAACAGCCAAAGCAGAATCAGCGACCTTGCGTCATCCTCCGCACTATTCGCCGCATTATTGGCTTTATCAAGAGCTAGCTTCTAAGGACCTCTGAGTCTTCCTCAACTCGTTCTCTAACAAAGGTACCTTGGCGGCAGATGCAACATCACCAGGAGAAGGCTGCTGAGCACTAACAAAGGCATAATCTTGGCGAGCACGCTCCAACAGAGCACGCTCTAACAGAGCACTCAAGTGAGTACACTTAGCCCCATAAAACTTGAACAAGGTGCATCCAACATAGATTTGTTTGCAAAGCTGCAAACAACGGAACATAAGAACAAACGAAAGTTCTAATCAATGCAATAGACAATAAAGAAAAGGCTACTTACTGAGAACAAAGAAACAAGAGGAAGGAAATCAGCATAGGTATCCATGAAAGCCTCCATCTCTTGGATGCTACCCATGCAGATTTCACCAAATCTCTGACTGGAGCAAATGAAGTCTGTATCAAAGAATAGGTCATTGTCTACTTGATACTGAGCAGTCAAAGTATCCAATCTTGAAGCGATCCCCAAAGAATCAGTCAACTGATGGCTGTCAACCTCAGCAGAAAAGGGACCCTTAGAATACCGTAGTATGGATTCAAGGATGGCATCATCACAACTCCCAAGGCTCAAATTCTAAGGTAACTTACCCTTCTCAAGATCAGTAAAAACCCCACCAGCCGCTAGAGAACGAACATGGGGCACAAGCACTGGATCCTCACCACGACGAAGAGATGGCATGGTGGACGAGCTAGGAACAAAAGAAAGTGCTTGTCTAGAGGTACCACCCAAGTCCATTTCACTAGTAGAAGGAATATTACCCAGTACGGTCCAATCTGGTGACGAAGGAGGAGGTCCGACAACTTTGCTAACAGGGGCAGTAGAGACAGACTGAGCACTTCCCAACGAAGTGGGCGTAGCATTGAAGGAGAAGCTTGAAAGTGAAATTACAACCTTCTTCTTCGGCTGCGAGTCTGAGCTACTAACCCTCACCACTGGAGTAACAACCTTCGCAAACGAACCACTCGATTGGAGCGAAGTGGAAGGAAAAGACGGAAGGCCCTTGGAAGAAATCATCACCATAGCACTAGTGGTAGCTGAAACAACATGCTGCAAATCACTATGAGCAGAACACGCAAGTACCTTTGGCAGCAAAGCAGGAGTAACAACTTGAGTACTAACTTGGCTCACCAACGAAGAGCCACCATCAACCTGAAGGTTATCACCTTCCACGGAACCACCACGAATGAGACTAGGGCTATTTTTCAAAAAATATTCCTCAATATCCTCTAAGTGGGGACTAAGGGAGGTATCCTCCACATCCTCCATGTCCTCGTCATCCGGCTCTTCTTCAACAACCTTAGAATCTTCATCAGACTCTTTAACATTGATCACAGCCTTCGACTTGCCTTTCTTCTTGGAAGGCTAAAGAAGAACACATACGCGAGCTAAGGATCAGGGGAAAAATACTAAGGAATCTACGAGCACTAAGGTAGGGTTATAATCTTTACCTCCGCAGGTGTTGGCTTAGTTGATTAGATCGAAGCCTTCCTTTTCCTTGTCCTGGTGGCTACGGAGTTACCAGCAGTGCCCGGAGCAGCCCCAACAGAAGAAGTAGGGGCAGGCTAAGATGAAAAATGTTTAGCAAAAGCCGCAGAACAAAGATGAAAAATAAAAACTTCCGTAACAAACGAAGCTCACCTCGTGAGAAACGGCAGGGTTGAAGATCCAAGGGTGATACCCATCATACTTAGCAGGCAGATATGAAGCTGTATGAGGGACGCTGGGATCTGCGGTAGTAAATCCGCGGGCCCAGGGACCCACCATAGGAAGAGGAGTACGCGCCCAACGATCATCATGGTCCATACGAATGCGATCAGACTTCGGCAAGAAAAGCTTAGCAAAGTAGGGGATGACAGTCAACCCAGTCTTGTCAATATCCTCCAACAGACGAAGGCTATTGCCTTCCCTAATCTGCTTGGCAGTAACATGGATACTTCATGGACCAACACTACAAGGAAGAAGATTTCTTTTATGAATGTCATCAACATAAGTAGCATTGAAGTTGGCGGGGGTATAATCCTCTTGTTTAGACCTCCCAGCAGCAAAGGGGTCATAAGACGCCAAAGTAGTTTTACCCTTGTTACGGTACCAACACTCACGAAGGGAAAACTAGTAGTTACCAGTATATTGCATGACCCCTCGAACCTGAGTCTTGTTCACCATCATCCCTAATGGACAAAACATCATAGTATAAGGGATCCTTCCTACTATACAAAGGCATAAGCATACCTGCGGCCAATTGGCCAACACTAATCAATAAATTGTTCTCGTCATAAGGGAAGATCCGGATCAGAGATTCAGTAAGAACATCAGGACCATCAACAAAGGAGATTTCAAACTTATGCAAACAGAAAGACTTGGAGATCTCAGTCAAAGACAAGTTAGTATAGCTATCTTTGTAACGCAGCTGCAACCTTTGGAGCTCATAGTGAGGTGGAGGAGGAGGAAAATCCTCAACAACAACCTCTTCTACCTCAGTTTCCACAACCACCTCAGTTGCCTCAGGTATTTTAGTATCCTCAGGGGGTGGAGAAGGGGTAACATCAGGATGATCCATACGCGGAGGTGGCTCAGTAGACGATCTAGGCTTCGAATCTCTGCGCACAGGTTTCTCCGGAAGCCTCATAATCCCTAACACCAGCAGAAATAACAGTCCTTCAACAACGGCGGACAAGTATTACAGTCGGCTCAAAAACACATTTGGGGCAAAAACAAGCATACTTTGGGCATGAGTTTAACTAAACCAACCAAAGAAAACAACTTAATTCCTCCATGAAAAAAATGGAGGATTATAAACCACTATGTTCGAAGTTACACGGACGATGAACAATCATGGCATAATCATGATGAAATCATGAAATGGGAAGTAACTCATGTTTTCAAATGACATGAAGAAGCATAAGAAGATGGAAATTGATACGTGCAAGGATAACAGCAAGATCAACAGCCAAAAAAGCCGAACATAGAGAATACGAGAAACGACGGTAAAATCAAAGAACAACGTTTACTAACCTGCTGGCGAAGAGCGAGCAATGACTTCTGGAAGTCGAAGAGAAAGCCGGCAGTTGTAAGAAAAAGAGACGAAAAAATCTCTGAGAAAAGTATAGAGAGCGAAAGTTCGTGAAGAGAAGGGAAAGTTAATAAAATCCATTCTTTTATTCTCTTCTTATAGGTGGCTAGAGAATCCAAAACTTTGGATGTCCCGAAATTCAAGGGGAAGTTATTGCATGAAAGGACACATGGGGACCACCCATCCAGTACGTGCAAAAATGGTGGCGTTATGGAAGTTTTTTCTTCCAATCCTACCAAACGGTAGAATATGAAAGAAAAGGGGCAAACTGTGAATATCAATATTTTGCGGAGCACCTGTCACGGTTTTAGTGGTCGCATGTAGGATAGCTGTGTAGCCCTCGCTACACACAGGAATCTGAGTAGCAGAAGACACCTTTGCAGATCTACTTTATCCCATCCCAAGAAGGGATACTTCGATGGCTAAGATGGAAAAGTAGAGCCTATCCTAGAGAGAGGCAGCAGGCGACGGGACAGAGGTAGATGACATATCTAATCAACACTTAATTCTCAAATCTCTTATCTACATGCTTAACCAAAGCACATGGAGAGAAATGAGGTGGCAGAGTATGATTGGCGAAGACTAGCGGTGAACGAAGGTACAATATATACTGAGGCTGGGTAGTTCCCGAAGGAACGTGGGTCAGCTGAAGTGGCAGAATCCGACTGGAGAAAGCGTGCGGTGAACGAAGGTACCATTTGTACAGAAGGTATTTCAGGGAACGATGGACCCAAAGACAGCAAAGATATATCTGGAGCAGAAGGAGATATAAATACCAAGCTTCACCAACAAACAAAGGGCATTCATTACTTAGGAATAAAAGATCTAGTCTTAAGATTATACCTCTTTAGTGTTTAGAACTCAAGCATTTACTTCAACTTGAGTTCTCTCTATTACTTTGGGAAGCATTTAAGATCTTTGTAACCACCAAAACTTAATACAAAGAATCACTCATTACCCGTGGACGTAGACAAAAGTCGAACCATGTAATCTCTTGTGTCTCATGATAACTTAGTAGGATTTACATTATATTTGTGTTCTTCGTTATTATTGTGATCTTGAGTACCTTTTATAACTTAGCATTATCAGTTCAAGAGAGATATCAATACTACTTAATATCCGATTCTCTAAGATGTATACATTACGTAGACTATGGGAAAATTAGTAGTCACAAGGAGAATGGTGAATACGATTGGTTCGGATCAAGTTACTGCGAGTTGTAGTGGAAGTGACTTTACGAAGGTTAAAGTCCCAGAACCTAAGGCGTTCTCTGGCGCAAGAGATGCGAAGGCATTGGAGAATTTCATGTGGGATACGGACCAATACTTCAAGGTCGCTAGAACCCCGAAAGAACAAAAGGTTACTCTCGTTAGCATGTACCTGGAGGGTGATGTGAAATTGTAGTGGAGAACTAGAACTGATGATGACCTTACTGCTGGTCGTCCAAGCATCGTGACATGGGATGTCATGAATGAAGAATT
This sequence comes from Papaver somniferum, assembly GCF_003573695.1. NCBI lineage: Eukaryota > Viridiplantae > Streptophyta > Magnoliopsida > Ranunculales > Papaveraceae > Papaver > Papaver somniferum. The sequence continues at coordinate 122,978,389 of NC_039362.1, forward strand.
GAATGGTCAACTCTTACCAAGCAATGAGGCTTGGCTAACCAGAGAGAACTTGCGTAAGATGCGGCATACCGGTACACCACGGGAGTACGTGAAAGAGTTTTCGTCTCTGATGCTTGATATTCACAACATGTCTGAGGAAGATAAATTGTTTAATTTTACATCTGGTTTGCAAGCATGGGCTCACACCGAAGTAAGAAGGCAGGGTGCCAAAGACCTACCTTCGGCCATCGCAATCGTGGACAACCTTGCTGATTTTAGGTCAGTCAATACCTCAATTGATTCTAATAGGAAGGGCAAGGATAAGAAGAACCAGAAGTGTAAGGACAAGGAGAATAAGAAAAATTCTGAGGCCAAGGAGAAAAACTATCAAAGGGATGATAGTTTGGCTGCAAAGAACAAAGTTGTTGGCTGTTTCTTTTGCAAGGGTCCTCACCTTGCGCGTGATTGTCCAAAGAAAGAAAAATTGTCCGCAATAGTCACTGAGGACAGTGGCGACAAAGAAGAAGCTGATCAAGTGGAGCATGTTAATCCTATTCAACTATGCAACATAGTAGCACAAAAGGAAGCAACACAGCATGGGTTGAGTGGCGCTGGTCTGGTTTATGTGAAAGTTGTCATACACAATCATCGTCTCTGGGGCATGGCAGATACAGGTGCTTCACACACTATTATGAGCTTGTCGATGGTAGAGTACTTGGGTTTGGAAGTATATCAGGCTGATCACTGCATGAATACAGTAAATGATATAACTAAGCCAATCAAGGGGATGGTTGTGGCAAATGTTGAAGTAGGAGAATGGCATGGACAAGTCAGTGTAATGGTGATGCATCTCCATGACTTTGAGATGATCCTTGGTAACAACTTTTTCAAAGAAGCAGAGGCAACAATGATGCCTCACCTTGGCGGGATTTTCATACAAAGTCCTACTGCACCTTGTTTCGTGAAAGGTGTACGAACCGTCAGTCCATATGATATGAGGCGAGACAAAGGCAGGCAAATGAGTTTGCGCCTGTAAAGTATTTGGAAGAAAACTTGGCTGGATTCATGAGGAATTTGGATATCCTATGGATCTTAGCATCCCTTGTTCACCGTGATTGATAGAAGTATGAAGCGGGGGCCTTGCATTGTTGTTTGCAAGTGCCTGAACCTGCAAGGTTGCTGAAGTATGGAGACTTTGGCATGTTCACGTTTGCTGTTTCTGTTTGAAGTTTAAGTTGGGTGTTGCTGATCTTATGGTCTTAGAAGAGAGCACACTTGTGTTGGCGTATTTACTTTGGTTAGTTGTTTGCTTTCAGTAAGGCCGAGTGTTGGCCAGTGGTGTAAATGGGAAGGAGTCCCTATGTTTCTTATGTAAGGCTAGTGTAATGAATAAAGGTGTTGTTTAAGGAAAAACCTTGTCTCTTTTTGCTTAATGTAAAGCTAGTTCATTGGGGAAGCACTAAAAGTATACTTAGTCAAAGTATACAATAAGAAACGCTGAAAGAAAGGCCAAGCAAGAATTGAAGTTGGTGGCATAGGCGAGTTTTCTGTTGGGAGAGTTACATAGAAGTGCGACAGTATTTGGCAGCGATAGCATGGAGTAATGCAACAAGAATGAAGATGTAAGTCCATCAAGCATATGAGTTAAGAGTAACTCATAGTTAGGAAGAACATGATGTTGTTTTTCCGCTACATTAAAGCGTAGCAGTTTGAAAGAACAAGTGAGGTCTTGTTAGTTTCAAAGGCGCGTGAAGAGGAGCCCTGTCCAGTGAGGTGGTGGAAAGCCCCGGGTATCCTAAATCATGTCTAATTTCATGCATTTCAGTCAAATTTGCACAAGAGTGTTGCAAAGTGATTGAAGAACACTTAGTCTACAGTAAGGCTTGTTGAATTGCAAGAGTGCAATGCCAGTCGAAATTGAAGGCAGTAAGCTAAGTTATGCATATCAGGATGATATGTTGGTTGTTTGCCGTGTACACTTAGGCACGGAATGGCTGGAGAAAATATTTTGATGCGGATGCAATCAGATGTGGAAACTTGGCTTAGGGTTTAGCTAACGAGTACTGCTGAATTTCAGAGGAGTTCTGAAAGTGCATAACAACAGATCGCAAGAGCATTTGGGTGTTGAGATATGAACGAGGTAGAGATTGAATCATAGTCGACGATGCGACAATGAAGCTGGAATTCATAGGATTAACGGCAAGGCAAACAAACTAAGTGGTGGCGTAAAGTACTAGGCAGAAAATTTTTGGAAAGGTTGAAGGCCAAACAAAGTTGTTGATTTCTGAGAATGGCTCAGATGCGTACAAGGCCAAGAAAGTTCAGTAGAGTCTGAACTGATATTGCATTCACCGAGGACGTTGAATGGATTGGGTCGGGGAGGTCTATGACATGTCCCAACAGTTAAGCGCAACATTTGCGCATTACTGAGAATGTAGCATGTCAGATGGAGCTGCACATGCCGACGATGTAGCGCCAACATGGCTGAGACAAGAAAGGCTACTTATAACATGCAACAACTATGCGATAGTGTTGCATATCCTTATTCAGAGTTGGCCCAGCTCAAGGAAGGAATAAAGGATGAGTTGCAAGTCATGGGATGACTTTGGCATAGTCTTAAGCTTTAGACAAGACTTGGACCATGCATATGCAACAATGGTGGGGGAAAACGCGCCATTGGTGATTATTGCTCGCCAAAATAGATGCAAGTGATGCATATGAAGCATGAAGTTGAGCTAAGCAAGTCAAGACTCAGTTGGCATGATATTTGGGTGTTGGCGTCCAAATAAGCTGAGTGCGTGATCAGAATGAATGAAGCACAACCATTCCCAGATACTTAGCAGTAGTGCAAGTTGAATGAAGCGCAACCATTGTCGGACACTTGGCGTAGGCCAAGAGTGAGTGAATCACAATCATTGTCGAACATTGGCACGGGCCAGAGTTCAGTGCAACATAATGATTGTCGTATTTGAGTTCAAGTTGTTAGTTGCGAGTGTATGTGCATAACACGCATGCCAAAGTGAAAGAGAAAGTTAGAGACAGTTATAAAGTGGCTTTATAACCGATTTTGGCATAGCCTAACCGTTTGAGACAAGTGTGGCGCCATTATACACGTCAGCACCAAAGTTAACAGTTAAAAAGTGAACTGTGGCGGTTAGGGAACTTCCCATGGACAGATGGTTGTTCATGGGGTGTGCAACAGAGTTGCATACAGATTGGCCCTGGTTCTTGGCATTATAAATAGCCATAGAGCCCTTGCAGATGAGAGTTGTTTAATAGTTCAAGTGTTGAGAAACCACTTTGCAGTAGAGAGTAAATTCTGTGTGTGGCTTAGAGAATAAGCTTGTAAAGTCCATTGGTTGGACGAGTTTTGTATCTTCCCCTTAAGCTAATAATATAGAGTTTGTTGGTTTATACATTTGGTCTTAGTATTCTGTTGATTTGAAGTTACTCCCCAATTTCTGTGAAGCACAAACATGGAAGGAACCTCTTTGTAGTATGAGCTACATTGCTGGTAGAGAAAATCTAAGTTAAGTCTTCCGTTGCATAACTTAGTGAAGTTGGTTGTTTGCATTGGTGCAAACTTATAACGCTGAAATACGAGTGGGTGATAAGAGCTCACTGAACCACTGTATTTCCGGGTTATACTTGCACGAAAAATTGCTTGGAGAATTTGTTGGTGTAACACCTAGCATAGTGCTTGGCCTAAGTGAATGGTACGACAGCTGGCCAAGTGCACGTAGAGTATTTAGTTTTTGCGCTTAATTGGCCGAATAAAACAACAGGGGTGGGGCTTGGGAGGCATGAAATGCTCTCTATTAGGTGTATGTTCTGCAATGAATCAGAAACTACAAGCCATCTCTTGAGGCAGTATGCATTGTTCTTTTGCATCTAAGATCTGGGCTCATTTTATGAAGAATTAGGTTTTCTATGCCTGATGACACTTCTTTAGCGTTGCAATCCTGGCAGCTCTTCTTTAGGTCAGAGCATATCAGACCAGCAAATATCAAATTATTTCAGCAGCTATTCTCCCTTCGGAACAAAATATTATTCTTATTGGCTAGCCCAAAATATTTTTCAGTTACCGTGACACCCATTATTTTTCAAAATTATAAAAAGAGAGTAACAAGACAAAGTTACCCTTAATGTATTTACTTATAAGAGGAAGAAATTTGGATTTCCTATCTGCTTAGTAAAGAGTCTGCATAACTCGTTATGCGTCCTATTTTTTCAGGGGTATAATTGGTATGCAAACTTGAATATAACACATCTAAAAAATCGTGCCTTGGAATTTTACAAATTTTATCTCATTGGAAAGCTTTTAAAAAGCTCTACAAAACGAGCACAAACAACAATATCAAATTCGATTTTTTTACGGAAAAAGTCAGAGGTGATTATCGTTTTAGGAGAAAATTCAAAAACTGGATACATTACCATTATGCAGCCACCATAAAGGATGCATAACACATTATGCAGGCACCACAAAGGATGCATAACAAATTATGCAACCATATTTTGGATTATGCATCCACTAGTTAGGCTATGCAACCACTAAAATGATGTATATGTCTACAAAATAACATTCTAACAAAAAGAATGATGCACGACACATTATGCAGTCACAACAAAAAACGCATAACACACTGTGCAACCATATTTTGGTTCATGCATCCACTAATTTGATTATGCACCACTAAAAACATGTATAGATCTAAAAATTAACATTTCTACAAAAACAAAATGAATAACAAATTATGCATTCTTTTTTTCGACTGCGTAACAGGTTATGCAGTAATTTTTATAGCTGCATAATAGGTTATGCAACTATTTTTCTTTTGTTTGATTTAAGTGTTAACTAGCATAAATGAATTATGCACCCATCTTTTCTGATGCATGATAACTTATGCACCTATTTACGTGGGTGCATAACAAGTAATGCATCCATTATTGCTGCTGCATAACAGATTATGCAGTCGTTTTCCTATTTCAGCGCTAACAAAAAGGTGGCTGCATAACATTATGTAACCATCCAAAAAAAAACATAACATGTTGTGCAAGCACTTTCGAAGGTACATAATAAATTATTCAGTCATTTTTAAATTGACTTGAATATCAGCAAAAGAAAATTGGCCGCATAATGGAATATGCAGTCATTTTGTCAACTGCATAACAAATTATGCATCATTTTCTAGGATGCATGACAGATTATGCAGTTGTTCTTGTAGTTGCATACAAGATTATGAAGTCATTATTTTATTTCAGTGTAACAAAAATGTGAATGTATAATGCGCTATGCAACCATTTTTGAATGCATAAAAGTTTATGTAGTAATTTTTGTAGCTGTATAACAAATTATGCAAACACTAAAAAAAAATAACTCACAAAAATCTTTAAAATGATAAGTCTTTATGTTACAATATGAAAAGTACAATTACTTGCTCATCATCAACACAATAATAAGTCAAATGAAAATTTCATTTGTAATTCCCAGGGGACTTCTTATATCTCACTATTGTCATGGTTGAATCATTTGGATCACGATATTGTCATTTTCCATTTGAAGTGTGCCTCCTTATATCCCATTTCCGCCTAATTTCCTGCAACGGCAACACAACACTAGGATGTGAAGAACATACAATGATGTGAAAACTATTGGAATACTAAATTAGAAAAAGTTCTTTGCAACTGCCGTTCATCATATTACAATCAACAACAACATGGCCACCACAACCACAGGTAACAGTATTCAACATATTCAACTTAGTTCATTGTCAGTACTCATATTCAACAGTAAAATGACCACCACAAGTGATTACAATTTTGTTTCATCTCAACGGTTTAAAGGAAAATCATTATAATTCATACCCAATTAGCAAGTCTAGAGAATCAAATGGAAAAGAAACTTGTGCAATCTGATTTCTCTATACTCATATATTCATATTCCTCAAATTTTCCACCAGATCTGGATCAAAATCACAAATTTCATAACAATGGTTCCCAAACTAAGAATCATTCATAAGTTTTTATTTAGATTTCTCAATCCATTTGACTAAAGAGATATAAATAAATTAGTGAACAAATTTTTGTTTTAAAATCACAAATTTCATAAAAATGGTTCCCAAACTAAGAATCATTCATAATTTTTTATTTAGATTTCTTAATCCATTTGACTAAAGAGATATAAATAAATTAGTGAACAAATTTTTGTTTTTGCGAAAACAGCTAGTAAAAGAAAAAACGTAACATAGAACTAGCAAGCTTTTCTACGAAAACAGCTAGCAAAAGGCTTGAGAACGAAATTCTCTCACAGATTATATGTTCGTACAAGAAATTAGCTTAATAATCCATGATTACATCAGGAATTTCTAGACTACGAAGACTGGCTAAATCACCACATTTTCGATCTTTTTCTATGTGATCTTACAACAAAACCACAATTACTTGTAAGAGCGAGAGTATGAGCTTCTCCGGCAGCAATGGCGATAATTTTTGTTGATGAACTACTATAATCCGTAGGTATTCCAATATCCGGCACAATTAAAGAAACTAATCCAGCAACCAAATATAAATAAATCCAATCAATTAAAAAAAATAGATCCTCAAATTAAACCCTAATCTATCAAATTTCGAAGCTATAACTCAAAATCACAAACGAAAAAACAGAAAATTGATATTAAATTGTTGCCTAATTGATTGTTAAAATTGTAAAAAAGATCATGGTGCAATAACCCAAAATCAACACAAAAAGCAGAAATTCGATATGAAAAATTGATTCCCAATTGACAATTCTAGGTTATGATTTCTAGGGTATGGATTGAAACAGTGAGAAAGAATATCAAAGAAAGATGTTAACGTTGTTTCCTGAAGAAAAAGAAATCAGCAGCTTCTCTGTCGCCTCTCTCTCTGTTTAAGATGAAAAACGAAGAGAAATAAAAATACGAAAGGTCAATTTGGGATTAATGAAAAAACATAAACCTAATTTCGGAAAATATGAGTCTTCCAGAAATTTTCTCTCGAAAATTGGGTGCGCGCGTGAGATTTTACGCCCGTGGGTTTGTGTGTGGAAAAAAACCAAAAAATAAAATGGGAGTGACAGTAGTTTTCACTTCTTCTTACTTCTCTTTTGGATTTTGGTGATATAATCATTTTTGCGTCTTTTTTTTTTATCAATATATTCTTCTTTGCCGATCAGAAAAATAAGAATACATTATCCAATTGTCCAGCATTCATGTTAGTTAAAAACCTTTTTGCTAAATGATATGCCAACAGCTCTGTTCAATGACTTCAGTTAAAGAATCCATCGATGCGACTATAGTAAAGTGGTGATACCAATAACTTAGAGTTAGAACTTCGTCAGCACTCAATTCTTTATTGATCGAAGAAAAAGAAAATTCACAATTTGTAAAGGCCTCTTTGGCTCGGTGTATTCTATCCTAGGCTCAATTTATGTTTAAATGTTCAAGACTTGAACCTAGATGTATCACGTATTCTTGGCATCATCCACTGATTAATAATACATTCACAGCTTGAGATGCCGCGAAACGACAAATGATCAAGTGGATGACCGGCCTTGTTGTTCTTTGCACATCAACAAGTTCTCCCAAACTTTAGCGGCCCATCATCAGTAACAACGTCATTTGTCCTCGTGACTATCCCAACTTCCACCTCTACGTCGACGTACTTCTACCCAGTAATTCATTCTTCTTGAACTTTCTCGTGAATGCATCGTAAACATCAGATACAGTAGCTATAGCTAGAATCTTCCAGCTCCACTTTAGAATTTTCATCATTATTTACCAGCCAGTGGTTCATAATTCACCCACGTCATTCATTGTGAATATTTTCACGTGTCAGTAATAAACGGTTTATACAAGTTTTAGTTCATGTGGACATCTGAAGCTCCACCAAGGCATCAACAAACAATTCATGTCTAAAATTTCTTCTATTTATACCATCTTAAGACAAGATTCCAACATCAAACTAGCAGCTTAAACATTTCAAATACTCAGCTCTGACATAATATTCTGCTCTTTATCACTTACTCTTTTGTGTTTTCAAAGCAATGGCTACTGCTTCAGTTCATCACTCGATCTTGGTTAACCATGTCACCCGTGTTCAAACCCAAACAAGAAGAAATGCTAGCTTCAGAGTTCGTTGTATGGCCGAGGAGAAGCAGCCACAACAACCAATGACAAGCAGTACCAATCCACCACCACCAGCAGCAGCACAGACTCCAGTTGCTACTCCTACTTTCCCTCCACCGCGTGCTGCTCCCAAGGTTCGTTTTGCAAATTATATATATTGGTTAACCCAGTTTGATGATTATTAATTGTGGTTTAGCTAATGAAAAACGTTTCTTTTTATGGATGCGCAGAAAATGAGCACAAAGTTTGGCGATTTATTAGCATTCAGCGGGCCAGCACCAGAGAGAATTAACGGCAGACTTGCCATGATTGGGTTTGTTGCTGCTATGGGAGTAGAAGTTGCTAGAGGTACTGACGTCGCAGCACAATTGGCTGATGGAGGACTTCCATGGTTTGTAATAACCAGTATTGTGCTATCAGTGGCCTCTCTTATACCGTTGTCTCAAGGCGTCAGTGTTGAATCAAAATCAGATGGGTTGATGTCTTCAAGTGCTGAAATGTGGAACGGCAGAGCTGCAATGTTGGGTTTGGTTGCATTAGTGCTTACTGAGGTTGCCAAAGGTGGAGCTCTAATTTAATTTTCATTTTAATTTACTAGGCCCTGTAAATGTTTTTGATCAACATATATATAAATGAAAGAAAGACAAATATGCAAAGAGAAACAACACTTATTATGAACTTGTAAAACTTCTGACAGAAATTAGTAGAATGAAGAATATGTTCATTTATGTATACAGTGCCTGCAACTTTTTGTGCAAAGAATCACCAAACTGTCATTCCATTGTTGTTCAAACTCTAGGATTGTTAAACCTGATAAAATCAAGTCACGTGGTTGTCTAAATATAATTTGAATCCTACATGAATTAAAAATTCGAATATATTCGCGATAATTTTTTGTGTAAATGCAATATGAGTCCTTCAAGGACCACCATGTCAAAGACATCATACATGAAGAGCAAAAATTTATTGAAACAATCCTAGAGTTTGAGCAAAAATGGAACCTCAAATCATTTTTTCAATTAACATATTTCTCTTACAACACATTATGACTGCACCAGCTTGGCATTTTTAAGGTGTTAATGACTTGGATCCAAAAATGCATTAATCGAGAAATTAATCCAGTCTAATTTGGTTACTTGCCAACCAATCACGTATGTCGATATTTCTCTACGAAGGGGTTAAGAACCACCATAATTTATTATTTCAGTCACGTATGTCGATATTTCTCTACGAAGGGGTTAAGAACCACCATAATTTATTATTTCTACGAAGGGGTTAAGAACCACCATAATTTATTATTTCAGTAGCTACCGTAAAAGGATATCCAACAATTATATTAGCTTATCATGATCCCACATAATTCTCAAACGTATGCATATTCATAGAATTACTGGTACCAGCGCCTCTAGGCATTATAATGTCTCCACCTTCTAGTGAGGAGATATGAACTATGAGAATGAGGATCTTGTTTTGATAGACTCTATTAAAGCACTATCTGTAGCTTATTCTAAAATGCTTCTTGTTGTTATTTGTGATTGGATTTTCCTTTTAAGAGGCAAAAGCTTATATAAAAGCAAAATGAGACAATTCACACCTGTTATAGTGGCGACCTTTTGCAATTTGATCATACTGAGAGAGAAACTGAATTTTTTTTTTAAGTTAATTAACACAAGCTTTTGATAGTGTATGTCTCTCCCCGATCATGGTGGAATTTTTTCATCGGATATACAAAAATCTCAAGTTTCGTAAAGTATTATCCGATTAATTCGAGGAGATATACTCATTATGAAACATGTCTTTCGACATAAAGAAAATGTGTCTTAGTAGGCATACAAAAATTATATGTCAAAACCAAAAGCACTGGAAACATGCAAACAACTCTCCAAAAACTTTGTGACCTCAATGGCCAACGAGATAACGATTTAGAATGAAATTTTGACACTTTCTTTATCAAAATAAAATTATATCAAGATCAATCTAGTTATTGGCTAACAAGCCGAGTCTGCACACTATGACCTTTTTTACCCTACTGTATTTCAAAAATCAAGTTGAACGGTTTAATATTTTTTTGGAGATTATTACGAAAAATTAAAATAAAAGTTGCTCACTATCCCTTAGGAATGCAACAATTGCTTCATCGGTGTTTGTGAACTTCACCATTACAACGATATCTCATCCTTTTAGGATCGATAGAGAACATATCAAGCTTAATCGTCTTATTGATTTCTTTGAGAAAATATAAGAATCATTATCGTTATGATTTGTAGAGAAAATCCACTTTGTGGTAGATGAATGGCTCCTTTGAAGGAATTGAAGCCAACAGTTCAAAAACCTATATACGATGGTACAATTTTGTTTAAGGAACCCACAATTAGATGACACTTTAAATAATTGGAGGATACTAAAAAGAATAAAAAATAATGAAGTAATTTGAAAAAACCCTTATCCGAATAATTTTGGTAATGGCTAAGTTACCCTTGAGTACCCCCATGTGTGTTAAGATTAAACTTTAGATTTAGATTTTATCTTTTAGTATTAGTAGAAAAAGAATACGAATGAATTTGGGGCACTTGAGTGATACGAGAAATTCTAGTGAGGAATTTGATGTTGGGAATCCCCATCTCACCAAATTGAAGGTGCTTACATTAATTTTAATGACTCTTAATTGCAACATTTTGTAGAGAATCAAACTTTCATCCATGAAGAACCCCCAACTCACACCCTAAGGTGCTTACATTGATTTAAGTGATTTTTGCGCATTTGATATTTGTGTTTACAGAGTCACAGTCGACATAGTATTGTGATGAAGGCGATGCCGACTGTTGATGGATATCGGTCAGATACATTCATCAAGAGTCGGCATTGATGTCGTTGTTCATGTAATGTCGACTGCTCAATAGTCAGCATTGTCTGTTTTTTCTCGAGCATGCCGACTGTTGAGTCAGCATTGTTTTATTTTTTTCGACTATGCCGACACAACTCAATTTGATGAAAGATGATTGGTGAGAAATGGTGTATGTTTCGGCATTGAATATAACCTAAAATTCATTACCGACTTATAAGTCGACATTGTATTCAACCTAATTTCTATACCGACTAAAGAATTGACATTGAATTCATCCTAAATTTCTATATCGACAACTCAGTGCATTGAAATCATCATGCAATCACTACCGACAGAAACACTATAACTGAAGAAGTTATGGAATAAGAAAAGAAGAAGAGGAGGATGGGAAGAAGAAGAGCCGTCAGTTGCGAAATTGAAGGTGGATATCAAATATAAAATGATTTAAGGTTTTTTAGTTTTTATTAGGGTAAAGGGAAGTATTGACATTTCATTATATAAAAAAACCCTTACGAAATCTAGTCCCAAGTAATCTTGTGTATCCCCCAATTTGTGAAGATATCCCCAATTGTGGGTTTGTTTAAAATGATAATCGTCATTGTTTTAGAATCGACGAAAACGTCACACTACATTGGAAAAAATTTAGAAAACGTCCAATTTAATTTATATAATACACCAAAATGGAGAAAAACCAATACTAATTGGTTTATATAGTACACCAAAATGACATCAACAAAAAATAATGACGTAATAGTTATTGCATATGGAAAATCCATTTTAGTTGAGGATGGTTCTCGTAGATATATAGAAACCGTATATAACTAAATCACATGATCTTCATTGAATTGACGAAGATACCAAAATTAATTGTCCATAAGTTTACGAATAATACACGTGATTAATTATCGTAAATGTAATCAAGTCGCGATAACACCAATTTTTTATGATTAGGGTTTCATTAGAGTGAGAGAAACTGGAAACCATTTTTCGATGATTTCCCCCTTTTCTCAATGAAAGATATTAGAGAAGAAAGGAAATCAAACCTTTCGATTGGGGTTATTGAGTCTCCACTACCACATTCCCATACGAAGCTCATGTTCAATGCAAGATTCATTTGTGTATTGTTGTCCTGATTCAAAAAACAAAGATTAAGAAAGAAAAAAATTGAACATTCAAAAGAAAAGATGAAAACATATTAAGATAGAAACTCAAAGACTGAATATATATACAAATAAAAAAAGAACCTTTTTTTTTCTTCTCATTCTCTCCGGTTTATCCCCTAAATAAATTAAGCTAAGCACTAGAAATATAATCATATTTTATACACAAAGAAAGAGACACCCTAGATAAGTAAAGGAGGAAAGACAAAGATAAGTTTTATAAGCCAAGGTAAGTCCCAAATTTTAACCATGGTAAATTTACTTTATTGCATGAGTTAAATTTAAAATCTGGAAAAACTAAACCGGTGGATATGGTTCACTTTGTGTTTGTTTTTTCCTTTATCTAAAGGCTAACCTATACCGGTCGTTATATAATGGTTGACCCCAATTAGTTGTGGTGTTTGTTTTTTCCACTACCTCTATAAAGATAGAGGCAAAACTCTATCTATATAAAGGAACTGAAGTAACACATATCAGGTGCTATCTTTGACCCTATATCTCTAATGATCCTTGAAATGACTAACACACCCTAAAACAAATTTATAATCTCCATTTTTTTGTGCTTAATTAAAAAGCCAATTTTTGTTCCTCTGAAATCTCGTTCTCTTCTGCCTTAAAGATTCCAACTTATTCATTGAAAATTCAGGAAGATTTCATCCATCTCTCTTACGTAATTGAGGTATTTGTTTCCCTTTCCTCAAACTTGTACTCTCGAAACCTATTTGCCTCGCAAGTTGAATTGAATAAGTGTTTCGAAGTCTATTGCGAATTTTCAGGGATGGAACACTGAGATTGTCTTAACTTTATTATTTTGTTTTGGTTCATTGTTGTTTCAGCACAAAATGATTGTTATGATGATAAACTATGTGTATTCTGAGGTTCTTGGTATCTTTTATTGCATAAGTTTAATTTGACCTAATTTCGTCAGAACCTATGTTTTTTAATTTGTGCATATTCAAAGTAATTTTCAGGTAACTTTCGACTAATGGTGTCATTTTTCCGGTTTGTTACCGAATGATCTTCATTTTCCTAAATTTCAATTTCAACGAGGCTCAAAGGTCGGACCCTTGGATCACGAAGACGGTCCCACACTCTATTACGATTTTGACCTAATTGATATTCCATAATTCATATTGGGTTTAAACTCTTTCCAAATGACTTGGAATTTGATCAATCGACCATCAGTTGGTCACAAGACCACCAAGGCCGGTTTCATACCCTTCGGTTTGTCCCTCCTCTCTCCATAATTAGGTTTTACTACCTAATGCTCAGACGAGCACTATTTTAATAATGATTAAACGATTTTTTAATCATCTTTTCACCAACTGGTCTACAAAGGACTTTGGTGCACTCTCATTCGAGCACATGGGCCCTACATCGTCCATCATCCCATGTAGCCAGTTCCTCTCTCTCCCATTGGTTGATTTTCAGTAAATCATCAATTGATCAACAATCGACCAAAATTAGAGTTTCAAATCAAATGCTCTGCAAAGCATAATTCTGAACACGTTCAAACCCTAATCATTTTTTAATTAATAATATTCGGTCCAGCTGCCAATATTTTAATTAATTATATTATTTGGTCCCGCTACCAATAATTCATGATCGAGCAATATCGCTCAAACGAGCAATATTTGCTTAAACTAGCAATATCTATTTTGCTCATATATCAAAACTACATTGCTTAATCTAGCAAAATGCGCGATCAACTGGGTTCAGAACTCATTGATTCAACTATCAATTGCTCGACCGAGCAATATTTCTCATATTGATTCAACTATCAACATTTGAGGATTCTATTGATCCAGCAATCAATATTCTAATCTATACTTAATGTTTGGTTTTGCTGCCAACATTTTTGCTCGACTGAGCAACATGGTTCGAACGGACGACCATCCAATATCTTTGATTTCCTGTTGAAACTCACATATCAAAATAAGTCCTTGATCAAGCAATTTTATCGGACGATCGATCCAAATTATAAAAATATCATTATTATCTCGACTGGTAAAATGATATCAAGACTCAATGTCTGAGCATCATTGCTATCCCAGCAGACATCTTATTTTCAATCCATGAGTCTCAGAGCATACTATATTCATCATTACGCTTGACTCATCAAGTCTAAAACTCATTGTCTAGTGATCAAGTCAACAACTGACTAATTAAATGCATGTCTGCCTTGCAGACTCCATATTCATGAGACGTCAATCACGTCACATGGGGGTCTGGATAATCACTAGGGTTTTGGTCTGGCGGCCTATAGCACGTGTGTACACCCACGATGAGAAATGTGTGTAAGTCGTGCAAGATGTTGAGGAAGTTATGAAAGTAGTGGGTGAACACTCAACAAAAACTCCGCACGTCATGGAACTGACTTAACCACGATTTCCCACTTTCCCACTGTTTCACTCGAGCGACCGTCACACCTATTGGATCAATGTGTCTACTATTATTGCAATATAAATAAGTTTCTGAATCCATGATTTAACAACAACAATTTCGGGAAACAAAAAATTATCGCTCATTCGATCAAAACTTAACAGTTCACCAAACTTGCAAAAATCAGCACACATTCACAATCCTTGATCATCGTTGATATCCTACACACTTCTCAGCTTCCCTTCTACAGATCGACCCTCATCCCTCTTTGTGACCGAATTGATTCTTGAATGGCCATTGTCTTGGTTTAGGCCAGAGTGCTACAAATGGATCTCTCGAACTCAAAACACTCATGTGCAGTGCATCTGTTTGAAAAAAGTTTAGGAAATTTTCTCGGTCGAGGAGTCTCCGTCCGCACGGTCGTCTCTTCACTTCCCTAAAAAACCATCAAATCCTTTTTCCCCATCAACAACATGATTTTTCTCCCTGCCCTAAAGCAGTAACTATTCGTAAAGCAATTAACGGGTTGCACACATGTGAAACTCTTTATATATATTTGGTGAGCTACAAGAACCCAATCATTAGATCAGCGAACAACTTATATCATACAAAACTTCTACGATAGTTTTCTTCAGTTGGAGAGAAATCTTATTGATGCAACTAGTGGTGGTGGTTTGACCAACAAAACTATTGCAAAGGCTACACAATTGATTGAAAAATATGGTTGCTAATATGGAACAGTTCAACGCAAGAGGTGAGCTAGTGCGAATGAAGTTGTACGAAGTTAGCTCTACCCCACATTCAAAGTAGCGGTTGAATATTATTGAAAAGATGGTTCAACATATAGATTCTATAATTATTCTCATATTCGGTGAAGCGCCCCCGCCCCGGCTACGATGTGGTCGGGCTACCTACATTTTGTATGTGGCTCATTTTTATTTTCTGAGACCTATTTAACTAAAAAACCTACCCCTCCATATCCCCGTAACTGTTCTACTTTTTGAGAAAAAGTAGGAAGTTAAAAAAAGAAAAGAGATAAACAGTTAGGTAATAAAACAGTTTTTTAATTTTTTTCCTACTTTGTACGACGTGTCGGCATTTAAAGAGGGGCCACATACTTGAAGTATGTGGTCCGACCACATCGTAGCCGCACCGCTGATGAAGAGTCTGAAGAGGTAAATTTTATCTTTCAAAATCATAGGTCAAGGTATGATCCATACTATTGTTCATATAATTTAGGTTGAAAAGATCATCCAAATTTTAGTTATGCAAAAAAGTAGGCTGCAGTTACAAGTCCTACTTATGGACGGCAGAACGACTTCAAACCTCAGCCACAACCTCAACAACAAAATCCAAGTTATAGTTTAAAGGAGATGATGAAGGTTATGCTGTAAGAAAAAAAAACAATATCTCAGAAACATGACACAATTTTGCAACAAAACCTACAATATCACATAAGACCGATTGTTCAATTAAGGATCTACAAACTCATATAGGGAAGATGGTAATCGATATGAATTTAAGGCTCAGGTATATCTTCAAAAATTTGTTCACAATTTTTTTTTTATTCATAAAGAGCAGGTTAATGCTGTAACTCAGCATAATCGGGCGTGCGATAATTTAGATTAGAATTCAAATATGGGATCGGTCCTATGATCGTTTGTAAAACCTATTATGGATTCGAATTTAGATAGGGAAGAAGATTTACAAACCAAAGCAAAAAAATAAATAAATCAATTGTCCAACCTAAGGTTTCGGTTCCTACACATGTTACACCACCTCATTTTCCTAGTCGTTTGTCCAAGTCTAAAGAGAAAGCTCGAGATAAACAGATAATAAACATCTACATCAAGTTGGAAATTAACTTCCCATTTATTGAGGTCATCATAATGGTATCCAGGTGGACCAAATTTCTGAAGGATTTGTGTACGAAAAAGGATATGTTGATTGCTAATGAGGTTACTCAGGTATGAGAGAGTGCTTCTGTTATGTTGCTAAAGAATACGCATGCAAAGTGCAAAGACCCTGGGGGTTCATGGTTCCAATTACTATTGGTACAAAGAGGTTTGAGTGTGCTTTACTTGATTTGGGTGCATCCACTAGTGTTATGTCAACTGATATTTATGATTCTTTGAGTTTTGTACCTTTACAGGATACAAGGATTATGATTCAATTGGAAAACAAGTATAACATTCGTCCTAAAGGACTTGTGAAGGACATGTTAGTCCAAGTGACTATGATTTAATCTTTCCAGTTAATTTTTATATTGTGGATATATGCAGAATGGTGAATCTTGTTCATCTACTTGTTTATTCTTAGGGAGACCGTATATGAAAACTGCAAAGACGAATGTTAATGTTGATAATGGGGCACTTACAATAAGTTTGATAAAGAGATTATGAGATTTAATATCTTTGAATCTATGCGTTATCCTAGTGGTGTCCATGCTGTGTTTTTTTTTGATGTTAGTGATTCGTTAACTCATCAAATGATTGGATAAAGTAAACAAAATGAACTTAATGTTGTATTATAACACAATATTGATACATATGTTTATGTTGTCCGAGCCTGTATGTCAATGTATCCGATGATATTGTGGAAACTTGTCGTTCTTCAACAACACTACAAAATTCCTATTCGAGTAATATTTCTTATATATATTTACATGTTACTGATGAAATTACTTTACCTTATGTTGTGTAGGATCCTAAACTTGAACTGAAACCTCTTTCAGATCACTTAAAGTATGTTTATTTGAGTGATAAGGATGAGTTACCAGTCATTATTGCGAAGAATCTCACAACAGTACAGGAAGAACGACTAATTAGGATTTTGAGAGAGCACAAAAATCCATTGGTTGGAATATTGCTGATAAAAAAGGTATTAATCCATCAATATATATGCACCGATTCTAATGGAAGGAAATGCTAATCGAGTACGTGATATGCAGTGTGGGATTAATCCTCTTATAATGAAGGTTGTGAAGAAGGAAATCCTCAAACTGATAAGTGTGGGGGTGATTTATCCAATTTATGACAGCAAGTGGGTTAGCCTAGTATAGGTGGTTCCTAAGAAATTATGTGTTACCGTCGCCAGAATTCAGGATGACAAATTTGTTCCTTCACGAGTTCAAACAGGATGGAGAGTGTGCATAAACTACAAAAATCTTAATTTTTCTATCCGCAAGGATCACTTTCCTTTTTCCTTTCATTTATCAGATGTTAGAAGGTTCGCATGGTAATTTTCCACCATAAGTAATTCGAGTCATCGAAGACTGGCGGTACGTTTGTAGAGATAGTACTTATGTCCATAGAGTCAGATTTTTACAAACACAGCCTTATGAGGTCTTAGCGTATTTTCCTTCTCTGATACCAATTGAAAAAGCGGGGGTCTAACAACCACACCTAATATTTCGTTCGACAATATGTATGGACTAACTCCAATACAATTCCAAGAGAATCACCTAGACAGTCAGACTCAATCACGAAGGATATCCAGTGAGCTTGATTGATATGAGAAATAGCTTGAACGACACCAAATACCAATGCTCAAGTATCAATAAATTTCAATCAACAACCAAAGGTTGGATTTACCAATTGATTGAACTACGCACAACATGTGATATTTCAATTATATAAAAATATAATGCGGAAAAGAAATAACACAGACACCATAATTTTTGTTAACGAGGAAACTGAAAAATGCAGAAAAACCTCGGGAGGTAGTCCAGTTTTGAACACAACACTATATTAAGCCACTACAGATACTAGCCTACTACAAGTTAACTTCGGACTGAAATGTAGTTGAGCCATAACCAAGTCTTAAACCGATTAAGGTACAGTCGCGTTCCTTACGTCTCTGAATCCTAGAAGGACTCTACACACTTGATTCCCTTAGCTGATCTCACCCTCAACTAAGAGTTTCTACGACCCAAAGTCGAAGACTTATAAACAAATCTGTCTCCCACATATAAGTCTATTCTAATAGATAAATCTGCCTCCCACAGAAGTACCTATGAAGTTTTTGTTCCGTCTTTTGATAAATAAAGGTGAACATGAACCAATTAATAATCCGGTCTTATATTCCCGAAGAACTTCCTAAAAATATCAATCACCTCACAATAACTTAACTATATGGTAGTAGAAGAAGTTATTGTGGAATCACAAAGAATGAGACGAAAAGCTTTGTGATTATTTTCTATATCTTACCTATCAGAGATAAATCTCGAGAAAATCTTAGAGAAGATAATACTCAATATGATAGAACAAGTAAGATCAGAACAAGCAACTACAGAGAAAATAGTTGGGTCTGGCTTCACGAATCCCAAATGAAGTCTTCAAGTCGTTAACCTATAATGGTTTTGGAAAAACCTAGGTTAAAGGAGAATCGACTCTAGTCGCAACTAGGAAACATGAAAGTGTCGGGATTAGGTTTTTCCAGTTGCTAGAGTTCTCCCTTATATAGTCTTTCAAATCAGAGTTTGCTTACAATCAAAGCTAGGATAACTTAAAACCAAAGAAATATCTCTCCACTGTTAGATGGTCTTAGCTTGTTACACACAAATGAAATATACCTTCATTTAGATATAGGGAACCGTACCTAAACTTGTATATTGAGTTGACTCAACAATAGTTACCCGAAGTTAGCCATAGGAACACTTTTGTCTTAACCACATTCATCTAACACTTCTAGATCAAATATGATGATCAATCAATCATGAAAGATAATCAAATGAATTTGATTGTGTTACTTATAGAGTTGTTCAATTGTTTATATTTCATAGAAGTATACAAGATACAATTGAACCAAAATCGTATTTGATTCATGATTATACAAAGTACTTATACAAGAATCAATTCATGAACATTAAGCCAGGGTTTGCAAAGATTGCATTCCTTAATTTATAAATATATTTTTTCATGAGTATGAAATCATACTTAACCGATTTTATAACTTTAACCACTAAGTTTTCAAACGGGTACGCAGACTTTAGTTCCAGACTTTGGTCTTGTCCAGCTGTTTGCAAACCGGTATGCATACTGCTGTCCCAGACCGTTACCCAGGTAGAACCGTTTTCATAATGGTATACAAACTTGGTTACCGGACTTTAACAGTTAAAACCGTTCACATACTGGTATATAAACAAGGTTTCCGGACCTGAATCATACCACAACAGTTTGCATATAGATATGCATACTGTGTTATATCCAGACAAAGGTTAGTTTTCCTGAACTCCCATTTCAATCATTGAAACATCCTTAGAAGACGACAATGGATGTCTCACACATACCATTAGCTAATAAGTAATTTTCAAGTGATCGAATGATCAATAAGAAACATTCCGAATCGACATCAAATGACTATCTTACACAAATCATGTAAGATGTTCAAGTCAATTTTCACATGATCATCTTTTGACTTATTATTTAGTTTCCAACTGAAAATGCGGGGGTCTAACAACCACACCCAACAATTCGTTTGGCAATCTGAGAGGACTTACTCCAATACACTTTCTAGAGAATCAACTAGACAGTCAGACTCAACCTAGAATAAAGTGTATCAAAGAGTTTAATATCTCTAACTCTTAATTCAATCCGCAATTAGAAATCTGCGAGCCCGATTGAATATTAGAGGAGTAACTTGAACGCTACCAAAGACCAATGTTCAAGTGTCAATCAATGTAAATCAACAACCCAAGGTTGGATATTCTAATTGATTGATCTTAACGCACAACCTGTGATATTTCAATTACATAAAAAAATATAATGTGGAAAAGAAATAACACAGACACCATAATTTTGTTAACGAGAAAACCGAAAATGCAGAAAAACCCCGGGACCTAGTCCAGATTGAACACCACGCTGTAATAAGCCGCTACAGACACTATCCTACTACCAATTAACTATGGACTGGACTGTAGTTGAACCCTAATCAATCTCACACTGATTCAAGGTACAGTTGCGCTCCTTACAGCTCTGATCCCAGCAGGATACTACGCACTTGATTCCCTTAACTGATCTCACCCACAACTAAGAGTTGCTACGACCCAAAGTCGAAGACTTGATAAACAAATCTGTCTCACACAGAAAAGTCTATAGGATTGAATAAATCTGTCTCCCACAGAAATACCCAAGAGTTTTTGTTCCGTCTTTTGATAAATCAAGGTGAACAAGAACCAATTGATAAACCATACTTATATACCCGAAGAACAACCTTGTATTATCAATCACCTCACAATAAACTTAATCGACTAGCGAAACAAGTTATTGTGGAATCACAAACAATGAGACGAAGGTGTTTGTAATTACTTTTCTATCTTTCCTATCGGAGATATAAAATCTCGAGCCAATAATTTTTGAATTGTACTCAACACGATAGAAACAACAAGATCAGATCACGCAACCACAAAGATAATAGTTGGGTCTGGCTTCACAATCCCAATGAAGTCTTCAAGTCCTTAACCTATAGGGTCTCGAGAAGAAACCTAAGGTTAAAGGAGAATCGACTCTAGTTATGCAACTAGTAACACACATGAGTTGTGGGATTAGGTTTCCCAGTTGCTAGAGTTCTCCTTTATATAGTTTTCAAATTAGGGTTTGCAATCCAAGTTACCTTGGTAACAAAGCATTCAATATTCACCGTTAGATGAAAAACCTGATTCAACCAAGCTAATATCTTTCAACCGTTAGATCGAACTTATCTTGTTACACACAAATGAAATGTACCCTCATTTAGGTTTATGTAATCGTACCTAAACGTGTAGACCATGTTGGTTCACAAATAGTTAACCGAGGTTATCCATATGATTACTCTCATATCAACCTTATTCATCTCAACCATAACTAGTTCAAATGACTCAAATGAAACTAGTTAAAGAGTTGTTCAATTGCTATAGAAAACACAATTGAAACCAAGTCGGTTTGATTCACTTGAATCAATCATGAACATTATATCCACGGTTTGCAAAGATTGCATTCCTTATGATTTAAATGTTTAAGTCCATGAACTGAACGATTTGACAAAGTAACCAGCTTAAGTATGCATACGGGTATGCGTACTTAAGCAACCAGATTTGAGTTTGTTAAGTTTCCAAACTCAGCAGAAATTTTCGGTTCGAAAACTTTCGCCAGTATGCGTACGGTTACGCATACTTAAGGTGACTAGTTAAGAGTTTGTCAAAACCAAACTCAGCAGAAATTTTCGGTTCGAAAACTTCCGCCAATATGCGTACGGGTACGCATACTTAACCTGTCTCTTTCACCAATTTCGTATACACACATATGCATACACTTGGCTCCCGGTTTATGGATTTATACCTTAATGTGCGAACGCACTATATATGCTAATATCCAAACATGGTTACATTCTCAACTCTTTATTTCAATCATTGAAACATTCTTCTATAATGACAATAGGCGTTTTCACACACTATTAGCAATTTTGAAGATATTGAAATAATCATCATCGAAATATTCCAAGCCTACATCAAATGATCGTATCACACAAACCATGTAAGATGTTACTCAGAAATTTTCTCATGATATAAGATGAACTTGGTCGAAGCGAAAGCTTACCAACACATATTTCGAGAAATATGTAAGCGAGATATACTCAGCTCTAAATCTCAAATGTGTATATAGAAAACTGTATCTTAACACGACTTATGTCTCAATATAGGACATAGTAGAAATAGGCTTTCCAAGTGATAGATGAGTTCAAGTCTCCTCATACCTTTTGTCGAAGAAGTTCCACAATCTCCCCTTAGTAGTTCTTCGTCTTTAATTGATGAACTCTGTGAAATCTAAGCTCAACTACACTATCTATGTCCTAGTCTGAGACATCTATAAATAGGCTAAAAGTCAAGACTTATAATTTCGATCACTAACATTGACAAACATGCTTGAGATAGCAACGCATGCGAGTTCGACCGAGCAGTGCTCTAATAATCTCCCTCTTTGTCCATTTTAATGACAAAACTATCAATACATATGGATTACAAAATAGATAGAAATTCTAGCTTCTCATCCAAATGCTTGATCTCCTTAGCATCTTTAATGCGACTCAAAATATTCGTCACTTCCAAGTACTCCATGATCCTAAAGGTTATAAGTTCAGCATCACAGTTTTGAAGATCCGTAGCGATAACAATGAGAAAACAAAATGCTCTCAATCATTGTTATATAATGTCATAGTATTATTACACAGCATCAAAGTTCAATTGTATCACAACTTTGAAAACAATAATATGCTGATATGTATCACTCTCCCTTAGTTAATACTTCATCTCGACATGAAAACCACTCCCCCTTACATAATGATCTGTAAACCATATGTATTTGTAGTATCACACTACACATTAATTCTCCCCCTTTTTGTCAATATAAATTGGCAAAGGTACGAAAACTAGTGGGATCCTCATGAAATTTTCACAGAGATACTTCATGACCAAAAGAGAATACCATATCAACTTATTTAGATTCCATCATAAAGCCGAAGCTAAATGCATTCATCAAAGAGTTTATAAATATACAAGATAACCCCTATAATATTCCACAGCCGCACTCCCCACAAAGATTTGGAAATTAAGCACAAGTTCAAAATGAACTCTCCCCCATAAAATGTCATTCCCGAAACAACAACAAAGGAGACCTTACTTTCACAAGAAAAGAAGGATTTCTTTGGACATAACCAAATCACATGAAAACATGAATTTGAATCCAAAGTATTCAATTGAATTATTCACAAAAGAATTCATGATTAATCCAATCGAAATGCACAATTAAATTAACCATAAGAAAACCCATGATTAATTCAATCGGAATTACACAACTAAATTAACCACAAAGGTGATCAATTCAATTGGTCATGCTCGTCATTAGAGAATCTTATGGAGCAACAACTAAACTGACCACAAGAGAATGATCAATTCAATTGGTCATGCTCAAACATAAGAAAACTTATGGAGCAACACAACATATGCACAAAAATATGGATTGGAGACGATCAATACTGCGGAATAGACAAGGATTCATTCTATTTTCAATCATTATTTACACAATGACATGCAATAGATTTAATCCTTGTAAACAATAGTTTTATCCTTTGTTCCATCAAAACAATGACATAAAAGGCTTTAACTTTTGTAATGTCAAAAGTTCATTCCTTATTCTATCAATACTTACATACCGACATAATAGAGATAACTTTTGAACAAGTATGGGACAGTCACAAGTTCACGCACGTAAACAACATATCCCATAACAATTTGGAATATATAAAATCATAAAGATTAAAATTGCAAAAATCATCTTCCAAAAACTTAGAATTTAAATAAATAAATCTAAAAACATAGAAGATGAAAATCGTTGGACATAGCTATGTGTATTCACGATGATGGCTATTCCAAACCCTAGTTATTCTTCTAAAAACATAAAAAGAAGATTTACAAGACATTGAGACCTCTGAATAATTCTTTATCGTCCCCGAACTCCTTGTCGTCAACAGCCATGTGAACATAAGGTTCATGGATAAAGGAGTCAATTCCAGCAAACCTTCTAGGCTGATGATGTCGAACCAGGGCCTTCTGAATATCGAGAGTTCTCATAACAAAAGTCTTTATTTGCTGAATCTCCTTCCTTGCTTCCTTCAACTCTTCAAGAACATCAGAAATCTTCTGAGAATTTGAAGGAACATCTCTTGGCTTCCTCAAATTCCTTCTTTTTCTCTTCAAAGTTGGAGGTAACGGAGATTTTTCTTTTTCCTTCATGATTGATGGCTTAACAATCATATTAACATCTTTTCCATCAGAACACATGATGCTTGGAGTCTCCATACGTGTATGGGTTTGTGAGAGGAGGCAGTCTTAAGATGAAAAGAGTTTCAGAGAAGGAAAAAGGACGTAGGATCACAGAACCTTAAACAACACAGGTTCACGCACGCACAATTCATAACCCTAGAGAGAGAAAAATTGTCGAGAATAACCCTCTTTTATTGAATACACAGGGAAGTTTCTTCCAATATCAATTGAAAAATAACGAATTCCAAATTTGAAAATCAAAGCAAAAACAAACTAAAAAGAAAAAAAAATATTTTTTTTATTTAAAGCCTGAGGTGTGCATAACCTTGTCTCTTTTTGATCAGGTACATGAGACAAGATGCACTAAAACAACACAATCAAGTTGTGCTGTGGTGAACAACAATTTGTCCACCATCCCCTCTTTGAAAAGAATTCATAGAACCCTGTCTATAAAATTGTTTAGACCATACTCTTTTCTCTAATAGTCTTGACCTATATTTGGAAACCAACTTCTTTGAAGAGGATAAAGTCTTACATCCCTCAGCAGTTTTTTGAACAAGTGTGAGCTTGTTTGTTAGGCGATCTGATCTTCTTTGAAGTCTCTTGACATGTCTCATCTTGTATTTGTACTTGAAACACTTTAAAAATTCATGACCCTTGAGTGAACAATAAGAACATGTCACTGGATAAGATGATTCAGATGCCCGAGATGTGCAGGCTGCTAGGCACAAAGTGGAACCTGAAAATCAAACATAGAGTTTCCAATAGAAGGGTTAATTTCTTCTTCCAGATTGGTTGAGTCTTCTTCTGGAAGGATATCAATATTGATGTATTTATTTCTACAATTATCAAAATCAATATCTTCACAAAGAAATGCAACACTTGATTTTTCGTCTTCGTTGGAATCATATTGATCAGACATTTCATCAAGGGTTGCAGCAAGACCTTTGTTTCCAGTGTATTTTATACGGTTAGGAAACTTATTCGTAATGAACAAAACCTTTACACTTAAAGCACTGTGGCATATCCTCGTCAACATCCCTGTTTTTAGGAGGAATGCGATTGTGAGGTTTAACTGACGACCTAGGTTTGTCTATGGAGAACCGTTTACTTCTCTTCAATAGAATATCTTAAACTATCTTGTGATCATAGAGACTGATTTGTCAAGATCTTCATCTGATGAATCAGTCTCAGAAAGATCATCCTCAGAGACATAAACAATTTTACCTTTGTCAAGTAATTTAGTGTTCCTTTGTGCTTTGAAGGCGACATCCTTTCCAACGTTGGATGTATGCTCATGATCAAAGATCTTTAGCTTTCCAACCAGCGTATTTATGGAGAGAGTATCAAGGTTATTTCCTTCAACGATGGCATGCTTCTTAGAATCGTATCTAGATGGCAGCGATCTAGGAATTTTCGTCACAGTGTCCTTTTCAGGAATAGTCTTACCCAATGCAAAAGATGCATTAACAATTTCAGATACTTTGTGATTAAACTCATCAAATGAATCTTCATCTGCCATACGAAGGTTTTTTCAATCAGAATTAAGGTTTTGAAGCCTGGCTTCCTTTTCACTGGTATTTCCTTCAAATACTGTTTCTAAGATATCTCAAGCATCTTTAGACCGAGTACACGTAGTCACATGGTACTGAAGATCTGGGGTAATGGCATGTATGATGGCATGCAAACCGTCCGATTTTTGCTTTGCAGCAAGTATCTCTGCAGCATCGTATGTACCAATGTTCGTTGGAACGGTTGCATTACCTATTGCCGCAACGGGAGCCTCATAGACATTAACTATATAAACCCATGATTGAGAATCACGCGCTTGAAGAAAGGCACCATAGCAATTTTCCACCATAAGCAATTTGAGCCATCGAATACCGGTGGTACGTTTATAGAGATAACACCTCTATCCATATCAGATCGCTACAAACACAGACTTGCAAGGTCTTTAACGTGTTTGCCTGCTCTGATGCCAATTGAAAATGCGGGGGTCTAACAACCACACC
The DNA here is from genome assembly GCF_003573695.1 of Papaver somniferum. Classification (NCBI taxonomy): domain Eukaryota; kingdom Viridiplantae; phylum Streptophyta; class Magnoliopsida; order Ranunculales; family Papaveraceae; genus Papaver; species Papaver somniferum. The sequence continues at coordinate 123,004,707 of NC_039362.1, forward strand.
CAACAATTCGTTTGGCAATATGACAGGAGTTACTCCAATACACTTTCTAGAGAATCAACTAGACTCAATATAGAATAAAGTTTATCAAAGAGTTTAATATCTCTAACTCTTAATTTAATCCGCAATCAGCAAATAGAAATCCGCGAGTCTGATTCAGTATTAGAGGAGTAACTTGAACGGTACCAAAGACCAATGTTTAAGTGTCAATCAATGTAAATCAACAACCCAAGGTTAAATATTCTAATTGATTGATCTTAACACACAACCCGTGATATTTCAATTATATAACAAAATATAATGCGGAAAAGAAATAACACAGACACCAAAATTTTGTTAATGAGGAAACCGCAAATGCAGAAAAACCCCGGGACCTAGTCTAGATTGAACACCACACTGTATTAAGCCGCTACAGACACTAGCCTACTACCAATTAACTTCAGACTGGACTTTAGTTGAACCCTAATCAATCTCACACTGATTCAAGGTACAGTTGCGCTTCTTACATATCTGATCCCAGCAGGATACTACGTACTTGATTCCCTTAGCTGATCTCACCCACAACTAAGAGTTGCTACGACCCAAAGTCGAAGACTTGATAAAAAAATCTGTCTCACACAGAAAAGTATATATGATTGAATAAATCTGTCTCCCATAGAAATACCCAAGAGTTTTTGTTCCGTATTTTGATAAATCAAGGCGAACAGGAACCAATTGATAAACCTGACTTATATTCCCGAAGAACAGCCAGGTATTATCAATCACCTCACAATAAACTTAATCGACTAGCGAAACAAGTTATCGTGGAATCACAAACGATGAGACGAAGGTGTTTATGATTACTTTTATATCTTGCCTATCGAAGATATAAAATCTCGAGCCAATTATTTCAATTGTACTCAACACGATAGAAACAACAAGATCAGATCACGCAACTGCAAAGATAATAGTTGGGTCTGGCTTCACAATCCCAATGAAGTCTTCAAGTCGTTAACCTACATGGTCTCGAGAAGAAACCGAAGGTTAAAGGAGAATCGACTCTAGTTATGCAACTAGTAGCACACATGAGGTGTGTATATTAGGTTTCCCAGTTGCTAGATTTCTCCTTTATATAGTTTTCAAATCAGGGTTTGCAATCCAAGTTACCTTGGTAACAAAGCATTCAATATTCACCGTTAGATGAAAAACCCGATTCAACCAAGCTAATATCTTTCAACCGTTAGATCGAACTTAGCTTGTTACACACAAATGAAATGTACCCTCATTTAGGTTTATGTAACCGTACCTAAACGTGTACACCATGTTGGTTCACAAATAGTTAACCGATGTTATCCATATGATTACTCTCATGTCAACCTTATTCATCTCAACCATAACTAGTTCAAATGACTCAAATGAAACTAGTTAAAGAGTTGTTCAATTGCTATAGAAAACACAATTGAAACCAAATCGGTTTGATTCACTTGAATAAATCATGAACATTATAGCCACGGTTTGCAAAGATTGCATTCCTTATGATTTAAATGTTTAAGTCCATGAACTGAACGATTTGAAAAAGTAACCAACTTAAGTATGCATACGGGTATGCGTACTTAAGCAACCAAATTTGAGTTTGTTAAGTTTCCAAACTCAGCAGAAATTTTCGGTTCCAAAATTTCCGCCAGTATGCGTACGGGTACGCATACTTAGGGTGACTAGTTAAGAGTTTGTCAAAACCAAACTCAGCAAAAAAGTTCGGTTCGAAAACTTTCGCCAGTATGCGTACGGGTACGCATACTTAACCTGTCTCCTTCACCAATTTCGTATACACACATATGCATACACTTGTCTCCCGGTTTATGGATTTATACACTAATGTGTGAACACACTGTATATGCTTATATCCAAACATGGTTACATTCTCAACTCTTTATTTCAATCATTGAAACATTCTTCTATAATGACAATAACCGTTTTCATGCACTATTAGTATTAAAGTCGAAATATTCCAAGCCTACATCAAATGATTGTATCACACAAACCATGTAAGATGTTACTCGGAAATTTTCTCATGATATAAGATGAACTTGGTCGAAGCGAAAGCTTACTAACACATATTTCGAGAAATATGTAAGCGAGATATACTCAGCTCGAAATCTCAAATGTCTATAGAGAAAACTATATCTTAACACGAATTATGTCTCAATATAGGAGATAGTAGAATTAGACTTTCCAAGTGATAGATGAGTTCAAGTCTCCACATACCTTTTGTCGAAGAAGTTCCACAATCTCCCCTTAGAAGTTCTTCGTCTTAAAATGATGAACTCTGTGAAATCTAAGCTCAAATACACCATCTATGTCCTAGTCCGAGACATCTGTAAATAGGCTAGAAATCAAGACTTATAGTTTTGATCACTAACATTGACAAACATGCTTGAGATAGCAACGCATGCGAGTTCGACCGAGCAGTACTCTAACACCAACAAATAAATTGTTTCCAACTAAACTCGTTAAGAATATTGATGAGCGTAGTTAAAGTAAAAAGCTTTCAACTCGTATTTCGAGAAATAGATAAGCGAGATAAACTCGGCTCGAAATATCACACGTGTATAATGTAAAAGTATATATAGGTATACGACTTAGTCTCATTATGAGATATAATAGAATAGAATTCTGAGCGATAGATAAGTTTTAGTCTCCTCATACCTTTTGTTGATGAAGTTCCTCTTAGCTCTCCTCAGTAGATCTTCGTCTGTAATCGATGAACACCGTGAAGTCTAAAGCTCAACTACACATTCTTTCCTAATCCGAGACATAACTATAAGTATACTAGAAATCAAGACTTATAGTTTTGATCAACTGAACTTGACAAACAAGCTTGAGATAGCAAAACTTGCGAGTTCGACCGAGCAGTGATCTAACAATTGCAAAAAGAGATTACTTTTAACTTCGATCAGGATTGTAAGTATTCCTTTGAAAAATTGAAGGAATTGTTGACTACTGTACCAATTAATAAATCACCATATTGGAGCTTTCCATTCGAGTCGATGTCTGATGCAAATGATTATGCAGTGGTGTTATCTTGGGTTAGAAAGTAGACACATGTGATGTACTTTGCTTCTCAGACCCTTAATGAGGTGCAAATAAATTTCTCTACTATCGAAGAAGAGTTGTTGGCTATAATATTTGCGCTAAAAAATTAAGATCTTATATGATGGTACACAAGTGATTGTATATTTTGATCATGCAACACTTAGATACGTACTAAATAAGAAGGAAGCTAAGCCAAGACTTGTTCAGTAGATCCTTCTGTTGTAAGAATTTGATTTTGAAATTATAGTCGAGGAAGGTGTTGATAACACAGGGGAAGATCATCTTAGTAAACTTATTATTTCGGAAAAAAAACTTGCTTTACAAGATCATTTCCTGGACGAATAACTTTTCTCTAGAGATGTTCAACACTTTGGTACGCATATATTGTTAACTACTTGGTTACTGGACGAGTACATAGTACAATGTCAAATTTTTCAAAATTTAAAGCTTAAGAAAATAACCAAACAGTATGTGTTGTCCGAGTACTACTTGTGGAAATATTGTAATGATCAAATCATTCGTAGGTGCGTACTTGACTCTGAGTTTCAATATATTCTTATGTTTGTGGTGGGGACTTTTGTGGTAAATGTACCGCTCTCAAGGTTCTTGAGCGTGACTTTTTTTTGACACGTTATCTTGTGATAGATACCAACGAACTGGTAATTTATGTGCTCGAAATCAAATGCCACTCATCGGTTCTCCCTTTTGAGATATTCATTGTGTATGGAATTGATTTTATGGGTCTTTTTGTTAATTCGTTTGAAAGTTTTATATACTTATTGTTGTGGGTTATACGTCGAAATGGGTGGAAGATAAAGCCACCTCAAATAATGATTGTCATGTTGTTTGTGAGTTTGTGAGTGAAGATATTTTCTATAGAAATGGTACACTGCGGGTGGTTATCAGTGATGGAGGCTCGCACTTCAAAATATCCTTTCATGCACACCTTAAGAAGTACACCATTACTCACAAGATAGGTACACCTTACCACCCACCGACTAGTGGGCAAGCTGAAATTTTAAATCGTGAGATTAAGTCCATTCTTGGGAAAACCATTAATTTTACAAGAAAAGATTGGAGGTTAAGGATCAACGATGCATTATCGGCATACAAAACAACATACAAGACACCGATTGGCATGTCTCCATATCAGTTGATTTACGGTAAATCTTGTCGTCTCCCGGTTGAAATTTAACATAAGGCGTTATGGGCGATAAAGATGTGCAATATAGCAGGGAAGTAAAGGAAGTTACAACTTAATGAGCTATAAGAGATACACAATGATGGTTATGAGAGTTCCCACATATACAAAAAAAAAAGATAAAAGTTTTTTATGACAAGATGATTTCTCGAAAGAATTTTGTTGTGGGGAAGAAAGTTCTTCTATTCCATTATCGTCTTAAATTATTTTCTGGTAAGCTAAGGTCCTGATGGATTGGACCGTTTGTCGTAATTAATGTTTTTCTTTATAGTACAGTTCAGGTTTCTAGTCCCAAAAATAAAAAATTTTTCAAGGTCAACGACCATAGATTGAAGCCATATTATGAAAATTTTTACTACAGTGGATGTTGATGTGATTGAGCTTCAAGATTTGCTCCCCCTGGAGGAGTAACTGAGATCCCAAGTCAGGTGGACGACGTTAAACCAAGCGCTATATGGGAGGCAACCCATCGGTTTTGTATCTCTATTCCTTTTGTTTTTAGTTTTTGTAGTTTGCATATAATATCTTGCATTCCCATCTTAAATTTTTCGAAGTCTTATATCTATAATAAAAGTTTTGATGAAAAACATTTTTGTCAGAAAAATTCTAACTACGCATTTGTTAGCAAAAAAGCTCTCGGGACTTCGTTAAGAGTTCGATTTGAATGGTTGACCATAAATTTTAAAGAGGACAGACTCACATGTATTTTACAAAAATAAAATCTTAATTTGGAGTCTGTTAAGTTGGAGTGATAGGCATGGAATTTGAGTTTCAGTATTTTTCCAGAACCTTTTCACACTGCGCGTTTATTAGTTTGAAGACCATAACTGTCGGACCAGTTATCGAAATATTGTGCCTTTTTGATATGATATATAAAAGACGTAGGCGGACAACTTTCGTTTAGGATGCTTTTTCCTAGTTCCTTGCGCCCATTTGTACAGTTTTAAGTTTTTCAGGATCTTACGTCAGAAATTAGAATTGTTGGTATTGAACATTGAAAACAATGTCAAGTTTAAGTGTGGCAGAGTATTTAAGCATGTTTCAGTAATATATAATTAATATTCACATTATTAGGCTAGTTTTAGTATGTATGTGCTAAAGAAAAAGAAAAAAAAAACTCTATATTTCTCTGCTATTTGAAACTTCATCTTTTGGAGTTTTTGAGCTATTTTAGATGAAATGAAATCTTTTTGGTTGAAACGATTCTTTTGTATATATAATACTTCTCATATCCGGGAAAATTTGGTCTAACTTATCCGTACTTGAATGTGAAACTCAGGTGGTCGTTGAAAAAATCAACACTAGAACTTGTGCATGCATTACTCGTAATCTCTCAATATTCAATTACTTTCTTTTTATCTTTTACAGTTTATATGTTTTTATAAGTTATTTGGTGGTGTAGATGGGGAAAAACGAGTTGCTGGTTTTTAAGGAATTGAGGAGACGACCGTGCGGAGAAACTCCTTGAACCGAGCGAACTGTCTAACCTCACACAGATGCACTACAAGAGGGAGTGCTTTGAATTCGAGAGATCAATCTATAGGACTCCGGCCTAAACGAAGACAATGGCCGTTTCAGAGTCAACTCGGTCACAAGTGAGGATGGGTCGATCTGTAGGAGGGAAGCTGATAAATGTGTGAGATCAATGGTGATCGAAATTGTAGGTGTGTTGTGTATTCTGCGTGAAGAAATAAGATAAGTTCTGATTGATTGAATTTGCTCTTTTGAGAGTAATTTTTTCAGACGATAAGTTCATGTGCTCTTGTTTTACGAAAATTGTTTCTTGTTTCAATCATGATTCAAAGACTTATTTATATTGCTAGAATTGTAAACACCTTGATCCCATGAAGTGTGACAGTTGATGAGGCCAAAGAGTGGGAAAGTGGAAATCGTGTTAAAACCAGTTGCTCATCGTGCAGAGACTTGGTTGATTTTCTATCGACTGCTTTGCTAACTCCTCCAACTGATTGCACGACTTGCTCACATTCTCATCGTGTGTATGAACACACATGTCGTAGACCGCCAGACCAAATCCCTAGTTAATATCCCCCCATGTAACACGATTTATGTCTCATGATTATGAGTCTGCAAGGCATACGTGTATTTAGTTAGTCAGTTGCTGACTTCATGGGACGATGAGTCCTTGTATTGCTGAGTCGAACGTGATTTGTAAATATTCTAAGACTCATGAATCGAACATGTCTGTTGAGACAGAGGTATAATTCTCGAGTAAATGTTGATAGTTAAGGTGAGAAAATATTGTTCATTCAATGGATTGTTGAATATTGATAGTTGAACCAATATTCCTTAGTCTGATTAAATATTGCTCAACTGAGCGAATGTTGCTCGTTTGATGAATTATTGGTAATAGAACAAAATAAAATATTAATTTAAAATATTAATCATCGTGTGCATTCGAGCATTCATTTGAGAAAATATGAAGAATTCAGGGTTTTGCTGAAACTGAGGAATTTCCATGAGATGATGGAAATAATAATAAAATAAGGGATTACAACGTCTGGGACCGGCCATGGCCGGCCGTCTAACAATCCCGTTCCCGTGACACCTTTCCCAATTTTATGTAATTTCCTTGATGTGAAGGAAATACCATGAAATTGAGGAGTTTCATAAGGTTAAGGAGTTTCCATGAGATGATGGAAATAATAATAATAAAATAAGGAATCATGAAGTGTGGGACCGGCTATGCCCAAGCCAATAAGCCCGTCCCATAGCACTTTTCCTAATTTTATATTATTTTTCATGATTTTAGGGAAATACCATGAAATCAAGGAGTTTGTTGAAATAAATGAGTTTTCTTTAAAATGAAGGAGTTTCCATTATATGAAGGAAACAATGATAATTAATAATAATAAAATAAGGGGCGTGTGGGACCGGCCTTGACTAGGGCATGGTCGGTCGGCTAGGGCCCGGTCCCGTGAGTCTTCCCTAATTTTATATCTTTTCCTTGATGTGAAGGAAATATCATGAAACCAAGGAATTTTATGGGATGAAGGAAATAATAATAAAATAATAAGGAATGCAAGGTGGGGACCGACCACAACTAGGCCATGATCAGCCGGCTAGTGAGCTTGGTCCCGCGACACCTTTTCTAATTTTTTATTATTTCCTTGATACGGAGGAAACACCATGAAACTGAGGAGTTTCCTTAAAGTGAAGGATATTTGTTCAAATAAAGGGATTTTCATGAGATCAAGGAAAAATAATAAAAAATAATAAAATAGATAATTAGGCGTGGGACTGGCCATGGCGTGGTTGGACGGCCGGCGGGCCCAGTCCCCTAGCGCCCTAGCTAATATTGTATTATTATTATTTTTCTTCCTATTTTGCATAGGTTCATCGTTCCTTCGTACTTTAGAATGCTCGTTCGTGCATTCAGGTGCTCGTTAGTGCATTATTGCTGAGTTCACTTGCACCATTTTGGTAGGGGCTTACTCGATAGCGGCTCAGATGCCCGTACGTTAAATATTTATCACTAACCCGTGGAATTCTGCTGGGAGGAACCACAGATTGAAGTGATGAAATATTATGAAGAACGTAGAATGTTTTCGAATATTCAGTTAATGAATTTAAGGATTAGAGATAATTAATTGATGGATCTATATTAGCAGGCATGCTGTCTAGGAACATTAATTATCTGAGAGTCGAGTAATATGAGCTTGTTGAAGCGTCATATTTCTTTTATATATTCAGGGAAAACATTGTTACATCCTGAAGACGTTAGTGCTCTATACTAGCAGGTAAGTTGTCTAGGAGCCGTCCATTAATCTTTCGATTCTATATAGAAACATTTACTGAAATTGCTCAGTGTTTATAAGATATGTCGTCTCCTCAGTTGAGAGACCGCATATCTACATATGCTCTGAGAGACAATATTCTCAGTCAGAGGTTCTTGCGGCATGAGCTTTCATGCTTCGATGAGAGACATGAGCCTCAATACTCATCTGAGTGCTGGATCAGGAGCATGTATAGTTATGTTTTTACGATTTTAGCCCTTGTCGAAAATCCACCATCTACATTAAGTCCCCTGCTTAGTGTGGGACAGTCATGTTCCTCAGTCAGCACTGGATGGTGATTTTCTAGTTATGAACGAAATAAGTAATTGAACTTAGTCGTAAGATAAGATGTTACCGGATTTTCGATTGCACGAACAAACCATGGATTGAACGAAGATCCCAGTGGCATGATAGAGCATCATTTAACAAGCATAAAGTGGTGTAGCACCGCTGATTTGGTGATGAAACCTTGGTCGGTTTAGGATTCACGGGTCCGGACCCAAAAGGAAATCCTTGTGAAATTAGGTTTTGGAAATAAAATTTGATATAAAAGGAATTAATCCTATTTTATTTTTATTTCACCTCCACTACCGACCACCACCTTCATCTTCTTCCTCCCTTTACGTCAGCAGCAGAGGAAAGCGGAAAAAATTCGCCGGAAATCACCATCGCCCGCCGTCCGATCACCGTCTGGCCAATTTCCGGCCGGCACTGACAGGTACGTAAATTATTTTTTTTCCAGAAGTTTCATGATTTGTTCATGTTGAAGTTATATACATGTGCATATATGAGTGTGAGTTTTGTAGAAAACCCTTGTTTGAAAAACGTATGTTCATTCGATCGTTAGTTTAAGAAACTAGTAATAATCCCTGACTTAGGAGAGATTTTTTTTTTATATATAGACCTATGTCTAGTGATAAAATTTTGTCTATGAGCGTTCATGAAAACCAAAACTCTATCTTGATGTATGAATTTTCATGAAATCGGAATAAACCTTCGTTTCAAAGACGGAGGATCACACGAAGGAAAAAATTTTTTTTTTTTTTTATAAAATCGTGAAATACCCATGATTATTTTTTTTTACTTACGTGAGTTTTGCTCACGACAATTTTTTTTTTTGAAATTACGTGAGTAATTCACGTTTTGTATATATATTTTGAAAATCAAAGCTTAACTTTGAGTAATATTTAAAAGCAAACAATTATTTATGATGAAATACTGCCTTGGTGTGAGTTTTTTCATAACTCAGTGGTGAATGTTCACATAGTGAAAATTATGTTCATGATTTTATGAAAATCAGATTTTGATTTTTGAAAATAAACGTTTTGCTCATTCTTTGCAGGTTCGAAGAAGCGAGCAAGTTTTGGAGCGTTAACTCCTTTATCACAATCACTACTGTTAGTCGATCGTAAACGGGTAAGAGTTAAGAATTATCATTCTGTAGATGCTTGCATGAGCATTTTTATCATCCAATTGCTTCATTCCATCGTTTCGTTGATGTTCGCATCTTGCATGGATGATATACTGAAGTAAAATTTTGTGTGCATATTACAGCTCGCAAGGATGTCTGACTCCCAAGAAAATAATGTGTCCAGAGATGATACATGCATGGATGAAACTTACGTTGGTGAAGAACAAGAAGAAAGACCTGGAATCAAGAATGTTCCGAATATAGATGATGCGTTTTTCGAGATTCAGCAGGAAACCGAAAAACGTCTCAAAACCCCAGTGTATCGTCTTTTGATAAATCCCAGAAGTGTTACTCGAAAGAAATTGGTGACTCGAAAGAAATCCGATTCTGTCTTGAACGAGGACTTTTCCTTGCGTCAATTATAGAGTTTAAGCTTTCTCGACGACCTTTAGAAAAATTCTCTGGATAGGTGAGACATATGCTCGGTTTCCCTCGCGTCAGAGCTATGCTGAATCAGGCACAAGTGACAAGGGCTATTCAAGCATCTGGAGACTTGTTCATCTTTCATGATGTGCGAGGTATAGTGGCTCTACTTGCTCGTTGGTGCATTCCGACCCATATCTTCATATGCAGATGGGGAGAATTTGCCATTACCTTAGAGGATGTAGTTGCTTTGTTGCATCTCCCAATCACAGGCAATCTCCCTGAGGGTCTCTCAGCCGAGGAGACGGCAGTTTCTAACATCTTAGCAGCGGAAATGGATAGGATTAACAAGGTGTCCAGCAAGTGTTGTTATGCTCACTGGTTAACACGCTGGTGGCCAAGAGCTGAGGCTCTCGATAGTCCCGTTGACGGTATGTTATCTATTGCTGCTTTCTTATATTTATGGATGTTCAGAGACGTATTTGAAGATAATGGAAATTTGTTGAAGTCGTTCGTGATTCCCTTTGCTACCAAGATGGCTCAAGGTGAGCAACTTCCAATAGGTAGTCTATTATTGGGTTCTTTGTATTCTAACTTAGACTCCAGTGTATCGAATGGCTTTATGAAGATCGAATGCTATGCCAATGCGATGTTTCTTCAAGCTTTGATGTGGGAACATTTCAAGAATCACGCACCTATTCCACGTACTATCTTGCAAGGATTGAATGCTGATGCTCGTCATGTTTTCTCTGAGAAAGATAATGCCAGGATCATGTGCTGGTCTACAAAGAAGCCTCAGTTCAAGACACGTCTCATTGATGTGTTAGATAATGAATCTGAGTTCGATTTTCTCCCATGGGTGTCAATTCCTTCTTATATTTCCCAGCTGACAACTTTCAATACTGGAGAGAGTATGGCTTTGGCATCTGGTGCAGGTTTGAGTGATGGAGAGAGATATTTTATGTTGAGTTTCACTCCTGGTCACTTGATATCAGCGATATATGGAGAACTTTCATTGGAGGAATACAACATTGATAGAGAAGCTCGATAAATGGGTATGGATCATTGTGTTCCGACTTTTCGAAGAAGGAAACCATCGGTCGAGCAACTTAGGACCCATCTAGACCGTGCACATGTGGAAGGAAGCGATTACTGGTTTCCTTGCTCTCAGAGAATTACGTATGTAACTCCAGGTTATGTAGACTTTTGGAATCAACAACTTGAGCAGTTACATGATTTCGTGATGGTTGGCCAATCTCCGGTGAAAGATCCTCCCTCTGTTGAGATGATTTCTACTCGACCAAGATTGAAGCATCTATCTGGTGGTGATAAACGAAATACGTCTTCAGGATGTTCACAGGTATGTACCTTTTGTATATTCTTCATAAAATTATGATAATTCTATTTTAATCATTGCATCAAACATTACCACAGGACGGTCGTAACGTAAGACCTCGAATCCATGTAGACTTCTCAGAAACTGAAGCGATTATTCATGGCGAAGAAGGCAGGAGCAAAAATTATAAGCTATTACCTAATACCATAAAGTCCCCAATTGTTTCCTTGGTGAGTTATCAATATTTCTTTTGCCGTGACTTCTTTTTATCCTCATAATTAGGATTATAAAACTCATATTTGTTATTCCGTTGTAGAACTTTGCTCCATCAAGTATTGACGGCCTTCAATTCTCTGTTGTTGGGCAAACGGTTTCTGACTCGAGTGTTGAAGAAGAGGCTGACGTAAGTATTTCTTCGTATAACCAATTATGGTGCTTTGTGGGTAAAATGCTAATTGTTGAGAATATATCCAGGAGGATGTTTCCATGGAAGTGGAGAATACTGGTGATGCTCGTTCATCTTCGGAAGTTGGTGACAAAGAGGATTCTCAGGACTCAAGACCGAATGAGAGTAATGATGCTCCTAATACTGATACAGGCAATCACGACTCTTTGAATGCTTCAGATACCACCCAAGTAAGTATTTCTATTTCATTTTATCCATATAAGTATAAACTTGTCGATTTACGAATGAATGAATGAATGAGAACTCATGTGAATATACGAAAAGTTTTGCCGAAAATACGTCACCAGAAATTCCAGAATTCAGCCATTTAGCAAAAACGCTGTAGAATCTTTACCCATGTATCCTTATGCCCACGAAATTTCCAAGATTTACCACAGAAGATTTTAGAGTTATGAACATGTTTAGGGGCTGAAATCAGCGTAACAATAAACTTCTAGGAGACCTTCAAGAATTATTCAGCTGGCATGTAGTTAGATGTTTTGGCCACATCGTTTTACTCGTTCATACAATCATTATGAAATTTGTATATGTTATAGAAAACATCCATACGAAGAGAATGTTATATAACTTAAACTTAAATTCTTCACCAATTGATCCCAGTTCGTCGTCTTATACATGGAAGTGTAAAATCTCTTCAGATGAGCTTGTCGTAAAACGTGTTTTTATGACTTTCACTCTATTTGCTCGTGTCTTGAATGCATAATGATGAAATTTAATGATTTTAGATCACTTATATGTTGGAGTTTATGATTTCCTTTGGTTTCCATGTTTAGATTGCTCTAATCTCATGTAATCTTCGGATTAGGTGTCAAATACCGAAGTTGAGAATAATGAAACAAATAATGATACCTCGAGCAACCCTGGGGTTATTGATGAAGAGACAACCATCTATGCACTTCAAGTCCATGAGAGCGTTGTTACTGATGTTTTTAAGGAGACCGAGACTTCAATTGTTGTTGCTTCAGTTGCAGAAGAAACTGAACTACGAGTAGAAGAAACTGTTGCCATGATCGTGGAAGTTGCTACAGTAATCGAGAATCGTATAGTGGTGCATGAATATACGAGTATAGAAGTTGCTTTCGATCCTATATTTGATGCATCACTCCCATATCACGAACTAGTTGGTGGATTCAGTGTTCCTATTGGATATGCCGTCTTTTACGAGAAGATATGGAGGAGATTTGGTCACATCATCGTTACCAGAGATCCCAAGCGTGCTTATTCTTTAACAATGCAAGTAAGTGTTATCTTGCGTGTTGTAAGTGATATATGCGCTAGGGCTAGAAATACTGTTACTCCAGATGTACTCTTTGATTGGGAGTTCAACTTGGAGAATTCTGAGAGACTTGGCTTCAACGTGAAGTGGCTTCGTCAGAAAATAAATGTATCAAGGTGATAGAAACATTTATGTGTCTAATTTGTCCTCAATGTTTCGTATTGTTAGTACTCGTTTTCGTCCTTATTATGGTGTTTTGTGTGTTTTAGGTATTTTTTTGGAAATAAATATTGTTGGAAAGTTCGGCTCGAAAAGTTTCTCGGAGCACCCCCGGAGGAAAATTGCTATACATACCCCCATTTTTTATAAGGGGCACCCACGACTATGTGTAGCCCATTTTCATATTTAGCACCCAATGTTATTCGGCACCCTGGATGTTGGATAGGGGCACCTCCTCCTTCTTTCTCGTGAAGAACAAAAATGGCGGGAAAAAGAGTTTTGAAGCTGCGTAAATTTCATGGAGTGATTTGGACGAGATTCTTTGATATATTCTCGATGATTTGGTTTATAATTATCCTGTTTCACCAAAACAGGAAAGGTAATTGATTCATGCACGGGAGTAATGGAAGAAATTATCAAACAGCAGGGAAAGAAATATTTCCTCGGATATTCTGTGTTAAGACGCCGAGTTATTTTGGGAAGTATGATCGTTGGCACAACGTGTTAGTTGCTTTCAGAGAAGACTAAGGAACGTGTTGGAACATGTTAACCAGAGAAAACAACGTGAGAAGACAAGAATGGAAAGAAAAGCTCTCGGAAATATTTTCATTAACTGCCGAGTAAAGGAGAGATTTTTCTGAGTTAATGAGTAGTGATTCTTGGTCCAAAGGTGTATAAACACGTTGCTGGGGTCGAGCAGGAGCATACAAAGAGTTTGGGAGAGAAATAGAGCACCACAGAGTCAAAACACCAAGTTGCAGAGAGAACTGTTGCTGCTGCTGCCATTGAAGAACACGAAGAACTGACCATTCAAGGACGTCGTTTTCCAACAGTAACAACGACTCACATCCGTGTGTCGCAGTTAACAGACAGTCTTAAAGCAACAGTAACAGTGACAGAAACCTTCTATCGTTCTTTTAACATCTCGGTTTGTAACATTTGTAACTGTTACAAACCCGATTTTTATTATAATTCTCCCATTTTCATCATTTGTAAACCATCTTTGAGCATAAATGAAATCAACTTTTGAGCGTGTTTCCAACATGATGAGCGGCTAATTCTCCCACAACCAAGGCAATGAGGAAGCTATTTACGCATGAATAATTGGTAACTATTTTATTTTCTCTAATATTTAATTATAATTCACTCAATCACTGCTTTTGCAGAGTTTTAAATTGTTTGCGTAATTTTCCTAATCAGTTGTGATTCAATTAGATAGGTTATGCTTGGTTTAGATAATCTATGCTTAAGGGATACAATTGATGTTTGAGAATTTGCTTGATTATTAGTGAGTTAAGATATAAAGGACTTAAAAGATAATTAGAGTTTTGGATTATTTACCATCATTAATTCATGTGTAATAGTGGAATCAGTGTCTTGGTTATTTTCTCATATCTTGAAATCAATTTTGTAATAAGTTTTCTTAATTTTTAAGTTTTATAAGTCTAAAAATCCATTGCTTTCACAAGCCTCAACGAACCTTATTACTACAACATTATTGAGATCACATCAATTTTTGGCGCCGCCGACGCGGGCTTGTCTTTAGGCTAGAGTTTTTAGGTTTTTATTTGTTTTTATTTTATTTGTTCTTCTTTACGTTTTTGGGTTTTTGTCTTTTCCTTACAGATTTTGGAATTTGGAGCGAAAGAAAATTTTGCCAAATCTTTGGTGAATACTTAAAGACTTGGAATAAAAGACAAAGCGAAAGGAGCGAAAGAATTTTTTTTTTGTTTTTATTAAAAAAAGAGAGAAAAAAAAAGAGAGACATTTTTTTTTTTATTTAGACTTTCCTTTTTTTTTGGACTTTGGACTTGGACATTTGGACATACTTTTATTTTTAAACCCTACGGAAAGGTAGTATTAAATATTAAATTGTTTGCGGAGAAGGACGGTGATTACGATATCACATCGGCCCCTCGGGTTCGTACACGACATTGGAGTTGTGGCCCGAGTCGACTTCACCGGTTCATCCCCCGTCTGGAACGGGAGGTAAGTTTGTCGAAACACCCGCGAATCCCCTGTCAGCGAGTTACTGTATTCCTTCGTTTGCATATATGCTGAGGAATTGAAAACGACTGCTTTAATTTCCTAGTAAAGGGAAAGGACTGGCCATACAAGATAAGGGTTCAAATTTCATCACCGTTCTCTTCTTGCCCGCCTTAGGAAAACAAAACCAAACGCGAACCTAAACCTAAAATTTGGAATAGAACGAGACCTATAGGGTAACGAGCTTAATAGGAAAGTCGTTCGAAAAATATTGGTTACTCTTTTGATCATACTTCGAAGTTCATGATGGTTTATGTGAGTTGAATGCGTGACTGCGCCGCCTTGGAATGCGGTGAGGCCTTGGGTATCAAAGCTCTATGCAATTTCCCTCGCCTCTATTCAACTTACTTTGACTCGGATTGATTCCAGAGGGGTTTGCTCAAATTGTAACGAATTCCCATTAGAAGGATTAGAAGCTGGTCTAAAAACAATCTAAGTGGAGCCATCATGGTTTTTGTTTGCTAGAAATCAGTAGGTTTGCTGTGGTGGAGTCGGCCTTGTTTGTGTTTGCATAGAACTTCCCTTCCTTTTAGGATTTTTTTTTTCTTTTTTTTTTCTAGTGTATGCCCGAGGTTATTCGAGAGCGGGCTTGGAAAAGAAACACTCTAGGTCGTTTGATTAGTGATAAACCTAGTAGTTCTTCTTGTGAAAACGGGGAGCTAGAAGACTCTTCTTTTGAGAGCCCCGTTTTTGGAAACTTCAGTTTTGAGAATCTGTCTCTTTGTGAGGAAAGTACCCCTAGTACTTCATCTGTGCCAGCGATGGCAACTTTGAAAGATTACATGTTCCCAACTAGGACCAACCGAGCTTCGTGCATTAAATTGTAAGCCAGTACGGCTAATTTCGAGATAAAACCTAGTATTCTTCAGATGATCCCTATTTTCTTAGGAAAAGATGATGAGAATCCTTATTTTCATATTAAGGACTTTGAGGAAATCTGTGGGATAGTTAGAATAAAAGACCTCACTGATGAAGTTTTGAAACTTAAGATGTTTCCCTTTTCCCTTACAGATAAAGCCAAGACCTGGCTGAACAACCTACCATCTGAATCCATTGAAACATGGCAGGAACTTATTGCGGCTTTCTATATGAAATTCTACTCTAAGCATAAAACTGCAATTGTTAGGCAGAAAATTAGTGCTAGTGTGCAACAAGAGGGAGAGTCTCTTTATAGGTTTTTAGAGAGATTCAATGATCTCCTATCCCAGTGTCCTCACCATGGATTTGATAAGATGAAACTTGTAGAGATTATTTTTAATGGTCTAGATTATTCGACCAAAGCCATGGTCGAGTCTATGTGCGTTGGTGAGTTCACTAATAAATATGCTGATGATGCTTTTACCTTCTTAGGAGCTATCGCTGAAAAATCCAGACAGTGGGAGTCTTGTGTTGAACCCCCTAAAAGACTCTTGGTCAATAGAAGTAGCACCAATGTGGTAGATACAAGCTTCGAGTCAGATGCTAAGTTTGCTGCTTTGTCTAGAAGGTTAGAAGCTTTGGAATTGAATCATCCTAAATATAGGTCTCTTGTTGAACCTGATGATAGGATTAGATCCGCTCAAGTCTCTAGTTGTGGAGTAGAGCCTAATAACTCGTTTTAGGAAGGTCATGTTAGTGAAGAACAAGCCCATGCTGTCTATAACAACACTAGGTTTGAGAACCGTCAGAAGTTTGACCCATACTCAGAAACCTACAACCCTGGTTGGAGAAACCATCCTAATTTTTCTTGGTCTAAGGGCCAGAATCAAGGTCAGTCTAGTAATTCTCAGCCTCCCCCAGGTTTTGGTTATGGTAAGAACTCTTCAGGTCAACCCCAGTTTCAGAACCCTTCGAATAAAAAGATCACAAGTTTAGAAGACACTCTAGCCTCGTTTATTAAAAACTCTGATAAGATCAACCTAATGGTTGCTCAAGGGATAGAAGAAAGTAAAAATATAGGTTATGCTAACTCCCAAGCTATTTATGAGTTAAAAAACCAGGTTGGTCAGATAAATGAATCTTTGAGGGAAAAAGGTAAGTTTCCTAGTCAAACTCAACCCAATACTAAAGCAGAGAAATCGTACAATCATGTGAACTCTATTACAACCCTTAGGAGTGGAAAGAAAGTTGACAATAAGGTTGCCATGCCTGATAGTGAACATGCTGTAGTTCACCCTTCTGAGCCAGAAAATGAGGAGACTGATAGAGTCTCTAAAGAGACCAATGAGGGTCCTGTTGTGCCCGGCATTGTTCCCAGAGCCTCGTTTCCCCAGCTGCTAATTCCAACTAAGAGCGATTCGAACTTTAATGATATATTGGAAGTTTTGAAGCAGGTTACTATCAACCTACCATTGTTGGATGCAATTAAGCAGATTCCCGTTTATGCTAAGTTTCTGAAGGATTTGTGTACGCGAAAGCGAAAACTTAGTGTTCAGAAGAAAGCCTTCCTAGCTAGTCACGTGAGTTCCATTATTCAGAATACCACTACTCCTAAGTATAAATACCCAGGGTCCCCTACTATTTCTTTCACAATAGGTAAATACCGTGTTGAGAAAGCTTTGCTTGACTTAGGAGCCAGTGTGAATTTACTTCCATACCAGGTGTACCTTAAGCTAGGACTTGGTAATATGAAACCTACCCAGATGACACTTCAGTTAGCTGATAGGTCCGTTAAAATTTCTCGTGGTGTGATCGAGGATGTTATTATTTAGGTCGACAAGTTTATTTATCCAGTGGATTTTGTTATCCTAGATACCCAACCTGTCCCTGACCCATAGAACCAGATACTAGTGATATTAGGTCGCCCATTTTTAGCAACATCCAATGCGATCATTAATTGTCGAACTGGTATTATGAACTTGTCTTTTGGTAATATGACTATTGAGCTGAACGTCTTTCATATTAGTAAGTTACCCTCTGAACTAGATGACTCGAGCATAGAAGAGGTAAACATGATGGGAACATTAGTTGAGGAGTCATTACCAAACACTTTGTTAGAAGATCCATTAGAGAAATGCCTAGCTCACTTTGGGATTGATTTCGATGATGATAATGTGATTAATGAGGTGAATGCTTTGTTAGATTCAACCCCTTTCTTAGAAACTAATAATGGATGGAAACCTAAGTTCGAACCACTACCAGTTTCTAAGTCTACCCTAGTTCCTTCGTTAGAAGAGCCTCCTAAGTTGGACCTAAAACCATTGCCAGATACCCTGAAGTATGTGTTTTTAGGCCCGTCTGAGACTTTACCTTTGATTGTTGCTTCCGACTTGGATAGTGATAAGGAAAGTAGGCTAGTGACCGTCCTTCAAAACAACAAGGAAGCTTTAGGGTGGACCATAGCAGACATTAAGGGTACAAGTCCTACTTTTTGTATGCATCAGATCTATTTAGAGGAAGATATCAAACCTTCTAGGGAGATGCAATGTCGACTGAACCCTAATATGAAAGAAGTAGTTCGAACCGAGGTTCTTAAGCTGTTAGATGTAAGTATTATCTACCCCATTTCAGACAGTAAGTGGGTCAGCCCCGTTCAGGTTGTTCCCAAGAAATCCGGTATTACTGTAGTCCAGAATGATAACAATGAGTTAATCCCAACCCGAACGACCACGGGTTGGCGTGTCTGTATTGACTATAGAAAATTGAACAAGGTCACTAGGAAGGACCACTTTACCCTTCCCTTTATCGACCAAATGCTAGAGAGATTAGCTGTACGTAGCCATTATTGCTTTTTAGATGGATACTGCGGTTATAATCAGGTTCCTATTTCCCAAGAAGACCACGAGAAAACCACTTTTACCTGTCCCTTTAGTACCTTTGCGTATAGACGCATGCCTTTCGGGCTATGCAATGCCCCTGCGACCTTTCATCATTGTATGATGAGCATATTTTCCGACATGGTAGAACGGTTCTTAGAGGTCTTTATGGATGATTTTTCAGTGTTTGGTTCGTCTTTCGATGAGTGCTTGCATCATTTGTCATTATTTTTGACTAGGTGTAAGGAAAATAATTTCGTGCTTAATTGGGAGAAATGTCACTTCATGGTTCGTTCAGGAATTGTTCTAGGGCATATCGTATCTTCGAAGGGTATAGAGGTAGATAGAGCCAAAGTTGACCTTATTAAAACTTTACCGGTCCCGAAAAACGTAAGAGATATTAGGTCATTCTTTGGGCATGCTGGTTTTTATCGTCGATTCATTAAGGATTTTAGCTTGATTTCTAGATCTCTTTGCAATTTTCTTGCAAAAGATGTTAAGTTTGTCTTTGATGATGCTTGTTTAGAGGCTTTTGAGAAGCTTAAGACTTTACTCACTACCGCCCCCATAGTACAGGCACCCAACTGGAACTTACCCTTTGAGATCATGTGTGATGCTTCAGATTATGCTATTGGTGTTGTTCTAGGTCAGTGAGAAAACAAATTACTTCATGTGATTTACTATGCTAGCAAAACTATGAATGATGCCCAGTTGAACTATACCACTACCGAGAAGGAACTGTTAGCCATTGTGTTTGCCTTAGACAAGTTTAGACCCCATCTCTTAGGTTCTAAGATCGTCATATATACTGATCATGCTGCTTTGAAATATCTTTTGTCTAAGAAGGATATGAAACCTAGATTGATTAGGTGGATACTTTTGTTGCAATAGTTTTCTCCAGACATTAGAGACAAAAAGGGTGCCGAAAATGTAGTAGCAGACCACTTGTCTAGGCTAGTTGTTGATTCCCATGATGAATCCCTTCCTATAAGGGATAGCTTTCCAGATGAACAACTGTTCATTGTTACCCAAGCACCTTGGTATGCGAATATAGTGAATTATCTTGTTACTGATCGAATGCCCCAACATTGGGGTAAAAAATATCATTCTAGGTTTTTAGCGGAGGTTAAGCACTTCTTTTGGGATGATCCTTATTTATTTAAGTATTGTCCAGACCAGATTATTAGGAGATGTATACCTGAGAGTGACCAGTCCAGTATTATTTCCTTTTGTCATGATCATGCTTGTGGAGGTCACTTTAGTGCTAAGAAGACTGCTGCTAAGATATTGCAGTGTGGATTCTATTGGCCTTCGTTGTTTAAAGACTCCCACAGTTACTCTGTTACTTGTGAACGTTGCCAGAAATTAGGAACCATTTCTCGTAGGAACATGATGCCCTTGAACCCGATTCTAATTGTTGAGGTCTTTGATGTGTGGGGTATTGACTTTATGGGTCCGTTTCCTAATTCTTTTGGTAACCTATACATCCTTGTCGCTGTAGACTATGTCTCTAAGTGGATTGAGGCGGTTGCGTTTAAAACCAATGACCATAGGGTTGTGATTGAGTTCTTAAAAAATAATATACTTACACGTTTTGGTACACCGCGATCTATAATTAGTGATGGAGGGTCGCACTTTTGTAATGGACCTTTTAGGCTTCTGATGAAGAAATATGGTATTACACATAAGGTAGCTACCCTGTATCATCCGCAGACTAGTGGTCTGGTAGAGGTTTCCAATAGGGAGATAAAACGTATATTGGAGAAAACAGTTAATCCTAATCGGAAAGACTGGTCGTCTAGGCTTACTGATGCCTTATGGGCTTACCGTACTGCGTTTAAGACCCCCATTGGAATGTCGCCTTATCGGCTTGTGTATGGCAAGGCATGTCATTTACCTGTTGAGTTAGAACATAGAGCTTATTGGGCTGTTAAGCAACTAAATTTTTCACTTGACAAGGCAGGAGCCCATAGGAAACTCCAGCTCAATGAGTTGGACGAGATTCGTATAGATGCTTACGATAGTGCGAAGGAGTATAAGAACAAAATGAAACTTGTGCATGATAGAAATATTTTACGGAAGTAATTTTCTCCAGGTCAAAAAGTTCTTATGTATGATACCCGTTTACATCTTTTCCCTGGGAAGTTACGTTCTCGGTGGACGGTCCTTTTATTGTTTGCATTGTCTTTCCTCATGGAGCTGTTAAAACTGAGACACCGGATGGTAGTAGTTCTTCGAAGGTTAACGGTCAGAGATTGAAACCCTTTTTAGAGCCCTTTCCTACAGGTGATGTTGAGGAGGTCCCTCTGGAAGACCCTGTTTACCCTTGATTGACCATCGAGGAAGTTGTATGTTGTACATTAGTTTTTGATTTTCTTCACCTAGGTACTATCTTTCGAACTTCTCCTCGCATTATTTTACTTTTGGTATTGCTCTTTCATTAGAAACATTGAGGACAATGTTAAATTTAAGTTTGGGGTTGGGGAAGAACTTTTTAGTTGCACTTTTGAAACTTCTAGCGTCACATGGTATCCGGTTAGCTAAGTTTACATACTGTTTCTCACCGAAAATATAGAAATTGGAATGCTAGGGATAACAACCTTTTGATACATTAGAGAAAAAGACATTGAGATCCTTGAAATTCAGAAGAGAACTTGTTCTTTTTAGAGGGTAACCGTGATGAACCTAACCATACATGATGGAAAGGAAAGTAGGTTAGGAAATTCCAGAAAGACAAATAAACCTCACAATGTAGTATTAGTTACTGGATTGCGACTCTCTCTCAGTAGAAACTTATCATCATCAACAAGCGGAGCGACATCAAAATCTATGAAGAAAGTTGAAGACGTTTTAGGTTTAGAAGCAACAATAGAAAAGAATAATTCAAAAATCAAAGTTGAAGTTATAAGAGAAAATGATATAAGTTGTTAGAATTCATGATACCAAGACATCACAAGTTGCGAAGATCCAAGTTTTGAAAGTCCTTCTCTCATGGCGATGTAAATTGTTGTCTTGTAATTTTTGTGTCAAAGAAAAAAAAAATTAAAGAAAAAGAAAATAGAAAAATGAAAAAAAAAATCATCATTACGTTCGTTTTGTTTTATAATTAGTTCTTTGTTCAATAAGGCCATAGGGAAGTAGAAATTTTGAAGTCAAGCAAGAAATCGAAGAGAAGAATTAAATGTCAAGGTTCTATGAGGTTCGAGAGTTTATCATCAATAGTTGAAGACCGAAGAAGACGTTGTTTCTACTGAGCACTATGAGAGAGTCGAAGAAAGATGCATTTTGGTTGCTTTGTTAGTCCGCTTTCAATATGGCACAAGATCTTTCTAGCACTGGTTTAACTCATCACACGTAATTAGTCCAGCTGTGTAACAAGTGTCCCTCTCATCTTTATCTCTCTCCTAATCTTATCCAGCTGTAAATTAGCGGACGCATCTTACAATGTTTATCTAGCTGTGTAGCGGATATCTCTTTATCTAGAATTGGTGCAGATGTGCCTCCCCTTTTCTTTAGTCAGCTTTATAGCTGACACTTTTAATTTTTCTGGCATTCTAGTTACTTGGAGATAGGTTGAGAATATGTATGTCCTCATAGCTCTTTGGATACTTGTGACCAATTATAAGTCATGGTTTTGTGAGTACACCTGTGGTAAACCCTCCCGAGATTAACTCGGTTCTATTTTTTTTATTAGTTTTGCTCGAGGACTAGAAAATAATAAGTTTGGGGGTATTTGATATACGCATTTATGTGTCTAATTTTTCCTCAATGTTTCATATTGTTAGTACTCGTTTTCGTCCTTATTATGGTGTTTTGTGTGTTTTAGGTATTTTGTTGGAAATAAATATTGTTGGAAAGTTCGGCTCGAAAAGTTGCTCGGAGCACCCCCGGAGGACAATTGTTATACGGACCCCCACTTTTGCTAAGGGGACCCACGACTATGTGTAGCCCATTTTCATCTTTAGCACCCACTTTTATTCGGCACCCTGGATGTTGGATAGGGGCACCTCCTTCTTCTTTCTCGTGAAGAACAAAAATGGCGGGAAAAAGAGTTTTGAAGTTGCGTAAATTTCATGGAGTGATTTGGACGAGATTCTTTGAGATATTCTCGATGATTTGGTTTATAATTATCCTGTTTCACTAAAACATGAAAGGCAATTGATTCATGCACGGGAGTAATGGAAGAAATTATCAAACAGTAGGGAAAGAAATATTTCCTCGGATATTCTGTGTTAAGACGCCGAGTTATTTTGGGAAGTATGATCGTTGGCACACCGTGTTAGTTGCTGTCAGAGAAGACTAAGTAACGTGTTGGTACATGTTAACCAGTGAAAACAGCGTGAGAAGACAAGAATGGAAAGAAAAGCTCTCGAAAATATTTTCATTAACTTACCGACTAATGGAGAGATTTTTCTGAGTTAATGAGTAGTGATTCTTGGTCAAAAGGTGTATAAATACGTTGCTGGGGTCGAGCAGGAGCATACAGAGAGTTTGGGAAACAAATAGAGCACCACAGAGTCAAAACACCAAGTTGCAGAGAGACCTGTTGCTGCTGCTACCATTGAAGAACACGAAGAACGGACCATTCAAGACCGTCGTTTTCCAACAGTAACAACGACTCACAGCCGTGTGTCGCAGTTAACAGACAGTCTTAAAGCAACAGTAACAGTGACAGAAACCTTCTATCGTTCTTTGTAACAACTGGTTTGTAACATTTATAACTGTTACAAACCCGATTTTTATTATAATTCTCCCATTTTCATCCTTTGTAAACCATCTTTGAGCATAAATGAAATCAACTTTTGAGCGTGTTTCCAACATGATGAGCGGCTAATTCTCCCACAACCAAGGCAATGAGGAAGCTATTTACGCATGAATAATTGGTAACTATTTTATTTTCTCTAATATTTAATTAGAATTCACTCAATCACTGCTTTTGCAGAGTTTTAAATTGTTTGCGTAATTTTCCTAATCAGTTGTGATTCAATTAGATAGGTTATGCTTGGTTTAGATAATCTATGCTTAAGGGATACAATTGATGTTTGAGAATTTGCTTGATTATTAGTGAGTTAAGATATAAAGGAATTAAAAGATAATTAGAGTTTTGGATTATTTACCATCATTAATTCATGTGTAATAGTGGAATCAGTGTCTTGGTTATTTTCTCATATCTTGAAGTCAATTTTGTAATAAGTTTTCTTTATATTTAAGTTTTATAAGTCTAAAAATCCATTGCTTTCACAACCCTCAACGAACCTTATTACTACAACATTATTGAGATCACATCACAAAGACTCATGCGAGAAGAACATACCCTTTCCCGATGATGATGTGATGGAGAAGGAAGACAAGATTGCTAGACTGACTGAAGAGATGAACATGGAGAAGGCATCTTTACAAATCTTGAAGGATGCAGAGGAGCGAAAATATTTCTTTGCTGATTTTCTTTGATTTCTTTCCATAATCTCTTGAAATTATGAGAGATGTGAGGTTTATTTTCTGGTTTTGATTGGTTTTGGATAAGTAGATGATTGAAGATTTTCTTTGGATTTGATAGAGATTTTCTTTATGTAAACTGAATTTTGATAAATTGTTGAATTCAAATTACTGAATGCAAGTATTGCAAACATTTTGGAGGAATTGAAATACAATGAAAGAAAATCATGAATGCCAAATATTTTGGGCGTTCTTGTCTTTAACACCCAGTACCTCGAACGTCCAACACCTTAAGCGTCAAAGGCCTTGAGCCAATTATCGTGTATTACGGCCACACTCTCTTTGTTGTCCATGTTGATTAATTTGTAGTATCCATCCGCAACAGATTTAGAGATCATAAAAGGTACTTCCCAATTGGAGTTCTTTGCAGAATGATAGTTACGCTTAGTTGCTTTGAGAACTAAATCTCCTTCTTGGAACTTGTTAGACTTGATTGTCCGTTCCCTGAATATCTTCTGTTGGTTTGGAATTCTTCGTGCAATGGAGTTCCATATTGTTGAATCCCTCCAATTTTGCGACACGTATGGAAATTCGTGCAAAGGAGAATATTTGGGATACTGCTTGTTGAATTCAGCCATTATTTCAACAACGATAGTATTGGAGAAATCTTCGACTCGGAGAGGCTCTGCATCCAACCACTTGGTAAAATATTGCTGAGGTGAGGTTATCCATTCATAGCATTTTGCAATGGCTAAGTTGTTGGTGGAGTAAAGTCCTCGAACCAAACCAGCATGTTTGAAAACTGATAATATGGACACATGAGGAGGAATAAGGCTTGCCTGAGCGCAGAACCTTTTAATGAAAGTATTTGCATTTTCTTCTGGCTTTTGTGTCAGCTCCGTCAAGGTTCTGACTTCCTTCAGATATTCAAGCGGTGGAATATCTTCTATTTCTTCTTTCGAATCAGAGCTTTCCTGAATGGAGAAATGTGCAATTGAAGTTGAAGGTGTTGGGGTTACGTTTCCAGTATGAATCCACGCACGTCCAAGGATCATGTCATATCCTGGATCTTCTCGGATTAAGTTAAATTTGGTTTTTGTCCAGGTTGAGTTTGCATTCACCTTGAGAGCTTCTGCATCTCGAGTTTGATTATCTTTCAATTGTGCTTTCGAAGGGGTCGGAGAAGTATGCTTGCGCTGCGGCTCGTCTTTTCATTTGCTCCCTTCTGCAACAACATTTGTGGAAGGTTGGAGGTTGTACTATTTGTTGATTAAACGTCTTCTACCTCGAGTTTCTCATGGTTCTTCAGCTTTTGTGGTTTTAGCTCTGTCCAATAAAGCAGGTGCAGTAATTGCAGATCTCTTAGCCGCTTCATGAAGTTCTGAGAAAGTATGGAACCTGAGATTTTCCAAGAAATCCCTGTAGATTGGAATCATTCCATTGATGTACAAGTCCACGAGTTGTTGTTATGTGAAATTTGGATCATGACAGTCTAGATCTTTAACTCTGAAACTTTTCATATAATCATTAGGATGTTCATTGCTCATTTGAAACATCCTTCCAATATCAGAGAGGGTGATTTGCTCTGAAAAAAGAAATATTTCCTATAGAAAGCGTTAATCATTTCTCCCCAGCTTGTGATACTCCCTGGTGCGATGTTGTTATACCAGGTATATGCTCGGCCTTTCAGAGATTTTGAAAATTCCTTCAGACGGACGAGATGGTTGTGCTCATGTTCGCCCAACGCTTCAAAAAACCGGGAAACATGTTCTCGAGCATTGCATGTTCCATCATAAAGTGTGAATGTTGGAGAGGTATAACCTTTTGGTAGAGGAATACTTTGTGTAGCAGCAGGGTATGGAGGTTGGTGACGGTGGACAGATGAAGTTTTATCTTTTCCACGGTCCTCCAAGAGGCGCTCCAAGTCTTCACGGTTGATGAAACTGGATTGTTCTTTCGCCGGCGGATTGTCTGCAACTTTAATTTTAGGAACTTCTTCATCATCTACTACATGGATTGGAGTGACTTCAGGATCAGCGTCCGAAGATATTTCTTTAGCTTTTCCTTTCTCCTGAGTTTTCTCTGACATCCTGTCTGTGAGAGTTTTGAGATAATTGCATAACTCTTTCTGAGTGGCATCCATGTAAATCTGATTCTTGGCAAGAGTCTCTTGCACCTTCATGAGATCACCTATGGTAGGAAGGTTTTCTCTGGCTTCCTTAGGAGACCGGCCGTAGAGAGGATTGTTCCCGATTTTGGTTTGAGGAAGAGTGGTAATGCTAGTGTCGTTTTTAGGAGCCGGAGCAATTTTTGGAGTACCACCAGTATTGCTAGTGCTAGCATTGTTTGGGTTAGGGTTTGTAACTGAACCTGACCTATGATCAACCATCTTGTGAAAATGTGAGATTGCAACCGAGAGAATGATCTCCCACTGTGGTCGCCAATCTGTAGATGGGGAAAAACAAGTTGCTGGTTTTTAAGGAATTGAGGAGACGACCGTGAGGAGGAAATTCCTTGAACCGAGCGAACTGTCTAACCTCACACAGATGCATTGCAAGAGGGAGTGCTTTGAATTCGAGAGATCAATCTGTAGGACTCCGGCCTAAACCAAGACAATGGTCGTTCCAGAGTCAATTCGGTCACAAGTGAGGATGGGTCGATCTGTAGGAGGGAAGCTGAGAAATGTGTGAGATCAATGGTGATCGAAATTGTAGGTGTGTTGTGTATTCTGCGTGAAGAAATAAGATAAGTTCTGATTGATTAAATTTGCTCTGTTGAGAGTAATTTTTCCAAACGATGAGTTCGTGTGCTCTTGTTTTACGAAAATTGTTTGTTGTTTCAATCATGATTCAGAGACTTATTTATATTGCCAGAATTGTAAACACCTTGATCCCATAAAGTGTGACAGTTGCTGGAGTCAAAGATTGGGGAAGTGGAAATCGTGTTAAAACCAGTTGCTCATCGTGCGGAGACTTGGTTGATTTTTCATCCACTAC
This sequence comes from Papaver somniferum, assembly GCF_003573695.1. NCBI lineage: Eukaryota > Viridiplantae > Streptophyta > Magnoliopsida > Ranunculales > Papaveraceae > Papaver > Papaver somniferum. The sequence goes on from NC_039362.1 coordinate 123,032,054, forward strand.
TTTGCTAACTCCTCCAACTGATTGCACGACTTGCTTACATTTTCATCGTGTGTATGAACACACGTGCCATAGACCGAGACCAAAATCCTAGTTAATATCCCCCCATGTAACACGATTGATGTCTCGTGATTGTGAGTCTGCAAGGCAGACGTGTATTTAGTTAGATAGTTGCTGACTTCATGGGACGATGAGTCCTTGTGTTGTTGAGTCGAACGTGATTTGTCAATGTTCTAAGACTCATGAATCGAACGTATCTGTTAAGACAAAGGTATAATTCTCGAGTAAATGTTGATAGTTAAGGTGAGAAAATATTGCTCATTCAATGGATTGTTGAATATTGATAGTTGAACCAATATTCCTTAGTCTGAGTAAATATTGCTCAACTGAGCGAATGTTGCTCGTTTGATGAATTATTGGTAACAGAACCAGATAAAATATTAATTTAAAATACTGGCAAATGAACCAAGTATGATAACTAAAATGTTGATCATAGGATCAACGTAAAATTATTAGTGTTTGAATCTGCTCAGAATTATGTTTTGCAGAGCTTTGGATTCGAAAACCTAATTTTGATCAATTGCTGATCAATTGATGACTTATTGAAAATAAACAACGGAGTGAAGGAAGGACCGGATACATGGGATGATGAGTCGACCACGTAACGCCCAGATGCTCTAGTGAGGAAAATACCAAAGTCTCTTGAAGACCAGTTGGTGAAAAGATGATCAAATGCTGTTTTAATCATTTATTGAAATAATGCTCGTCTGAACTTATGTGATAAAACCTAATTAATTATGAAGAGATGAAGAACCGACCGAGGGGTCATGAAACCGGCCCTGGTTGGTCATGGGACCGACTGACGATCGTTTTATGAAATTCCAAGTTGTTTGGAAGAGTTTGAACCTAATGTGAACAAATTAGGTCAAATGATGAAAATATGCGGGACCAACCTCTTGCAAGCCAGAGAGCCAACCTTGGTCGGTCAAGGTAATATGCTCATGTCACCAAAGTGTTCATGTTTCAGTCCTGAGAATTTTGATATTTTCTGGCGTGCATTTGAGCACTCATTTGAGAAAATATGAAGAATTCAGGGTTTTGCTGAAACTGAGGAATTTCCATGAGATGATGTAAATAATAATAAAATAAGGGATTACAAGGTGTGGGACCGGCCATGGCTAGGGCATGGCCGGCCGGCTAGCAAGCTCGGTCCCGTGACACCTTTCCCATTTTATGTAATTTCCTTGACGTGAAGGAAATACCATGAAATTGAGGAGTTTCATAAGGTTAAGGAATTTCCATGAGATTATGGAAATAATAATAATAAAATAAGGAATCATGAAGTGTGGGCTCGGCTATGCCCAAGCCAATAAGCCCGTCCCATAGCACTTTTCCTAATTTTATATTATTTTTCATGATTTTAGGGAAACACCATGAAATCAAGGAGTTTGTTGAAATAAAGGAGTTTTCTTTAAAGTGAAGGAGTTTCCATGAGATGAAGGAAACAATGATAATTAATAATAATAATAAAATAAGGGGCGTGTGGGACCGGCCACGACTAGGGCATGGTCTGCCGGCTAGGGCCCGGTCCCGTGAGTCTTCCCTAATTTTATATCTTTTCCTTGATGTGAAGGAAATATCATGAAACCAAGGAATTTCATGGGATGAAGGAAATAATAATAAAATAATAAGGAATGCAAGTTGTGGGACCGGCCACAACTAGGGCATGATCGTCCGGCTGGTGAGCTTGGTCCTGCGACACCTTTCCTAATTTTTTATTATTTCTTTGATACGGCGGAAACACCATGAAACTGAGGAGTTTCCTTAAAATGAAGGGATTTTCATGAGATCAAGAAAAAATAATAAAATAAAATAAAATAGAGAATTAGGCGTGGGACTGGCCACGGCGTAACTGGCCGGCCCGTGGGCCCAGTCCCCTAGCGCCTTAGCTAATATTTTATTATTATCATTTTTCTTCCTATTTTACATAGGTTCATCGTTCCTTCGAATTTTGGAATGCTCGTTCGTGCATTCAGGTGCTCGTTAGTGCATTATTACTGAGTACACTTGCACCATTTTGGTCGGGGCTTACTCGATAGCGGCTCAGATGCCCGTACGTTGAATATTTATCACTAATCCGTGGAATTATGATGGGAAGAACCACGAATTGAAGTGATGAAATATTATGAAGAACGTAGAATATTTCTGAATATTCAGTTAATGAATTTAAGGATTAGAGATAATTAATTGATGGCTCTATACTAGCAGGCATGCTGTCTAGGAGCATTAATTATCTGAGAGTCGAGTAATATAAGCTTGTTGAAGCGTCATATTTCTTTTATATAGTCAGGGAAAACACTGTTACATCCTGAAGACATTATTGCTCTATACTAGCAGGTAAGATGTCTAGGAGCCGTCCAATCTTTCGATTCTATATAGAAATATTTACTGAAATTGCTCAGTGTTTATAAGATATGTCGTTGCCTCAGTTAAGAGACTTCACATCTACATATGCTCTGAGAGACAGTATTATCAGTCACAGGTTCTTGCGACATGAGCTTTCATGCTTCGATGAGAGACATGAGCCTCAATACTCATATGATTGCTGGATCAGGAGCATGTATAGTTATGGTTTTACGATTTTAGCCCTTGTCGAAAATCCACCATCTACATATGGGACCCTAGTATTGTTTTAATGTTATCGCGAGGATGAATCATCGGTTGAGATATAAGCCCCAAAGAAAATAAAAACATGTCAAATTGGTTGGACATATAAAATAATATGAAAGTTTCTTATGCACTCAAAACTAAGCCAAAATAAAAATCAGGCTCAAGTATCGACACTTAGATAGCAATACGTGTGTGTTATCTTCGTCTTCGTCTCCCGAGCAAGAGTGAAATGCATGATCCATGAGAATTATCATATAATCTGCTGAAAGGGAGCACGTCCTTAGATTCAAAAGATCTAATTATGTTGTCGATAATTTGAGTGTAACCACATCATTATTATATAGAAAATCCAAAAGATTTGATGTGGTGCCGACACTTGGATGACAATATGTATATGTTCTCCCTGTCTCCGTCTTCTAAGCAATAGTGGAATGCAGGATCCATGAAAACTATCAGGTAATCTGCTGAAAAGGATCATGCGTTTAGATTCAAAAGATCTAATTATGTTGTCAGTAAAATCGAAGTTGGTTTTAACTATTACGCAATATACAAATAATCCTTTGACAATATGTACAAATATTTTGGACAACATCGTTCACCTTAATCAACATTTGCAAACTTCACTATTCCATCTCCATCTTATCCATGTGATTCAAGTATCATATACATTTTAAGTGTAGATACGCGAGTATTGTGCATAATGTTGAAAACATTGCATCAAGTAGATTTCAATGACTATCTGAGTAGTGTTTGCTTTTCTATATGAATGTTACACGCAATTAACCGCTTATGAGTAATGATTGGAATCCATATGGGATATTGATTCTTGTAGATGAGGAACTTAATTTAGCTTACTCAGTGTCTACCCTTAATCGTTCTTGCATAGCTAGAAATTCAGAATAGGTGTTGTGGGTATACCTCTTATAAACCCTCAGGAGACTATAACTCGTCCATTAAGGACACCTAGAGGTTTAAAGGCTTGTTGCACATTCTAAGTGTAACCGTGATTCCAGCGAAAACGAATTAAGATTTATTTTAGGTTAGATAGTTTGCTCGAGGACTAGCAAAATCTAAGTGAGGGAGAATTTAATAAGTGCATAATTTACTATACTTTTGTTATCAACTCCATGCTTGTATTTGCTATATTTCTTTCATATTACCTTGTATTAATCTTGTTTTCTTTTGTTTGTCTTATTCAGATAAAAGCATCCAAACGGAACGAAAACCGTATTAAAATTGACCTAGAAGTGAGCGTGGACTAAAGACTAGGTGAACTCGACCAAGTTCATGCGTACTCAACTCTATATTCTAGAGAATGAAGAGACAAAGAAAACGAAAAAAAATAAGGTCATTCTGAGTTCGTATGAGAAAGTTACGGGTAAAAACACCTTAAGGATCTCCATTGGGGATCTCTAGTAGGACCGATCCTTACTTGGGGATCTATAGCAGGACCGTTCCCCCGCTTTCCTATTATATCATGATGGATCCGTAAATTTTTAGGCCGAGCTGGATTTGAACCAGTATATATGCCAACAAATTTACAATCCGACCCCATTAACCACTCAGACATCGACCCAGGAAAAATCCATTTTAGACTTACAGATAAATTCATGATCATCCTCCTTTCATAGTACCCTAAACCCAAGGTAATTCGAATCCCTGCTTCCTCTCTCTTTGAGATATACATTTATGTCAAAAGATATATTGGAGTTTGAATTCCTCAGATTTATTACCTCTTTAGAATAGGGATGAAGGGAGTAGCCCATTCAAAAGAAAAACCAATTACATACCACGTTAGAAACATGTCAAAACTTAAGCTATATTTTCTTATAAGAAATTGTAAATTGTAGTGTTAGGTTAGGTGTTAAAGATAAAAACACTGGACAACACTATAAATCCCTTGGGACAACATTATTTCTGAAAGTTAGCAGAATTTGCACCTAGGTAAAAAGTACACTATAGCTCAGTCTGTTCGCATTTCAATATCCTCGTTGATCTTGGCGAAATGAATCTCAACTTTAAGGCCCATTCCTATGCACCTGCCAAAAAAATGTTGTTTGACATACCAGGTGCTATGGAAAACGAGTTGCACCACTATAGGAAAACCACAGAGCGCCATAGTTTCTAGCAAACGATATTGAAAATATCTCCAGCGATAAAGTCTTTATCGCCACTGCTGCCATGAATATCTTTCGATATTGGCTCTAGCGCCAACAACTAGTTATTTATTGCTATAAATAGGTAATCTTCAAACTCAGAACTTAACCCAAATTTTTTGTGTAAATTTTTTTCTCTCTTTCTTAATCTAATTTCTCTATTTCTCCCTTTCTCAATCTAATAAGTTTTTTCAAATTTTCCCAAATGGCATAATTTCAAACCCAACTTGATTCGGAAACACAACTTGATTTTTCTGAAGTAGTGCTTGAAGGCGTCGTTAAGAAGATATGTGATAGTTATAAAGAAATAGGTAAGAAGCAAATAAGTCTTCAAGTTTTGGATATTAACCAAGTCAAAATTGCAACTAAGGAAGGCAAAGAAAAGTTCAAGGCAAGGAAAATCAAGGCAAAACAAATTTGAAGCCAATGGAGAAATTAAATAAAGAAAACTCTGTCCATGAGCGCATTGATTGGAAGTTTGGTGAAATGAAGAAGATTAACAAGATGAAGAAAATTGTCCCAAATTTTTATTTTTAAAGTTATTTTCAAATTATTATTGTCTAGTTTTATGTCTTGTAAAATGACTATTAATGATTAATTTGAAGTTTAATGAATTCCTTTGAAAATTTGACTCGTATTGTTAAAAATTAAGCTTAATTATATTGTTAATCCAATCTTACATTTTAATTAGAGATACATTTCTTTTAAACTAAAATAACACAAGTCTTAAAACTTGATACTTAAAGAGGAGGGATCCCCTTACATTGTTATTATCACACTATCTCACACGTTTGGAGACATTTTTTTAATCAAAATTAAGCGTTAACGTATTTGAAGATAATATTTTAGGGATATGTTCGTCTTACCCACAAAAAATGATCTTATTCTGAAATGTATAACTCCACCATCTACTACTTTGAAAACTGACCGTCGAAAGTCGACTAATTTTCAACCGTTAAGATTGGTAGATGGTGAAGTTTGGTATTTCGGAATGATCTCATTTTTTGAAGGTATGTAGATCTTTGCAAGACGACCAAATCCCCAAAATATTAGCTTCAAATACGTTACCATTTGATTTTGATAAATAAAATATCTCTCAACGTGTGAGATAGGGTGAAAATAACAATGTGAGGGGATCCTCCCTCGTACTTAAAACAACTTTCAAAATTAATGACTTACGTGGAAAATTAAGAAATTAAAACATAAATAGTGGAATATATTTTGGCAACACTCTTAAAATCTCCAAACAACTTCCAAATTGGAAGTCTTTTTCGTAGCTGCGATGATACTCCACACAACACCTTTATTCAAGTTCGATCTCGGTTTCACCATCCCTCAAGTTTTGACCTTCTTGTTGAAGTAAAACAAGATACTTACTAAATTTCGTATTCATTACAGTGAAGCGATGAGACAACACCCCAACATTACGATTGTTGGGGTTAATTGTTTCTTCTTGAAATTTTCTAAATATCATTTCCCACAAAATTTGGTGACGGGATTCTTCTCCGAATATAGTCTCAATACAAAAAACTTAATTCCTGCAAATACATTCATCTTCGTCAGTAGTAAATTTTAGTAATCGCCTCCTAATTCGACTTTGCACATTGGCACGATTAACGACTCTTTGATTTTCGGCAGCATGTTGGTTTGCTACGAACTCAACCATGTTCGTATTATCCGCCATGCTCTATGAGGAATTTGAAGAGTAATGAAAAGAATTGGAGATTGAAAAATTATAGAGAGATTTAGAAATTCTAGTGTGAGTTGAAATGAATTTGAAATTGGGTATTTATAGAGGGGAAAAATAGTAGTCATTGGATGAGGAACTGATTAGGGATGTTCAAGTCAACGAGCGAAAACTTGAATAACGCTGGCGCTGAAATGATCAATGAATGATATTTAGACCATCTAGCGATGAAGTCTCTATAGCTCGCACAAATGTCTGTCCTGTATACCTACATGTTATAGACATGTAAACATATATGTTTGACACTCTGATGTTTGCTATGTGCATAGAAATAGGCCTAATAGTAATGCAAGTTCGAAGTTTCACCAAGAACTAGCCTCGTAATCTCCTAGAATCCCCTAAAGCTTTATGGGTCATGTAATGACAAATGATCAAGTGGATGGGCCTTGTTGTTCTTTGCACATCAATACGTTCGTTCAGCGATAATCACTAGTAATATTATTTGTCCATACCTCGTGACTCTCGAGGGGGTCGGGATTCTATCATCCTCTCTCTGCAAATCGACGATTACTGAGTTAACTTAGTATTTTTCTTTCTACAGTTTTTCCTTTCATCCCGTCAATGTTTTAGGATTATCTTGTCTTTAACAATTGCTATCATCCTTTTTCTCTTATCTGTTTAATCTTTTAGTTTGATATTTCATGTTTTAATTGTCTTTTCAATACTTTTCTTTCATTTTTGCATATCTCTTTAAGCTTTTATGTTTCTCTTTTTAAACCATGTTTAACTAATTACTTTATTTCCCCTACTTGCGTTTGCAGATTGGTTATCTCTAATGGCTTTTGCCTTGTTTTATACTGTGATTATAGCGTTTGCTGAGTTTGTTTCCAAGCTTTCTCTTAATGGCTTGCTTCAAGTTGGTATCAATGGTTTCACCGGCACTGGTTCTAAACGCCGTTTCAACTCACTGATCCCTAGTTACAGTTTATCCCGCGCTGAAGTTAATTCAAACAATTTGAATTACTAGAAAGTCAAAAGGAAATGGTATTTTTGGCAACTGATTTCTATAATTCTGGGGCTTGCCAGCTACATTACTTACGATGTCAACAATATTCCTAAAGATTATTGTTTTCGCATTCAAAGCCATGCAATATTACCGCATTCAACTGCATTATCTCCTCTTTGCCATTTTTACCCTCGAAACCCTAAATCTCACAAGCTGTTAAGTTCTTTTTACAACACAAGCTCTGCTCATGCTAATTCTATCTCTGTAAAATCTGAGACTATGCAAACCAAAAACACAGAAATCACAATGAAAAAAGGTAGTTATAGTCAAGTTGGAGATCTTGTCAACAAGTTTAAAAAAGCCACCCTAGAACTTGGTGATACTAATGAAGTTGTCGTAGTCCAACAAAGCAGTCATATCAATGAAGAGGAAGACTCGAACTGGGAAGCTAGTGCGATTGGGAAAGTCATTATGGAGGGGAGAATGAATTTTGATACAGTTATGAAGTTCATCGGATTTACCTGGCCTTTTTCTGAAGCCGGAAGACTTAAGAGTTGTGGAGTTGGAACCTAACCTAATGATTTTCAAGTTCAGTAATTGGGATTTTTTAAACAAAGTCATTGAAGAAAGGCCATGGAATATTAACAATTATCTTCTGGTAGTGCATGACTACATCCCTGGAATGATACATACTGAAAAACATTGGAACTTTCAACACTTCTGGATTCAACTAAATATATTCTCCCTAAACATATGAATGTCTCATCAGTCTCTAAGATTGGAGAAATTTTGGTGAAGTGGTTGCAATTGAGACAAAAGATGCAGTGCCTATTGGAAGTGATCCTGTTAAAGTCTGTGTGAATGTGGACCTCTCTATGCCAATGATAAGGGGTGTCAAGTGTACTACTAATTCTGGTACTACCAAATGGAAAAAAATCTTCTATGAGCGTCAGCCAAAAAATATTTGCACAAAATGTTTCATCATTAATCACTCTTCTGGTGTTTGCGATGATGCAACTGATTTTCTTCGTAAAGCTCATGAAAAACCATATTTTGTGGGTAACATTAATAACATTCGTAAGAATATCAAAGTCATTAACCGCGATGTTGCTCCTGCTGTCAAAAAGAATCCAAAGAAGTTTGCAAAAACCACAGTCTTCATTCCTCCTAAAGATGGAGAAAAAATCAATAATGAAGCTTTGTTAATCAAGGACAATCCAGTTGCTGATGAAGATAGTTGACTAGGTAAAAGACATAGGATTGAGAATGTCACACCTATAGAGCCTGTAGAAGCCGAAACTTCATCATCAGTTACCAAAAATGATACCAACACTGCAAGCCAGAAAACTCACAGGGTCACAGTGAATGATAACCTATCAGCTACTGCGCTTAAGGGGGATCAGGTATACTCTTTGTTCTCGTTTTTCAAATTTTATTATCACTTATTTTCCTTAAAGTCTTTCGCTTTCAGTCTACATTTATTACTTCATCATTGCATTATTCATATTTCTGCATGCATTTAATGCTCTAGGCTTTATCTGTTCCTGCATATTTAAAGCTAAGAAGCACGTCAAAAACATCAAGTTTCATTTTATTTTGCTCTTCATAGTCATTTTTTACAATATGAGGGTAATATCTTGGAATGTCCAAGGACTTAGTACCCCTGCAACTAGAGATCACCTTAGAGACATTATCAGAACTCAAAATCCTGACATCATTTTTCTATGTGAAACAAAACTTCCTATTAGATTCCTAAATGCTAAATATCTTCAACCAGTAAGACTCTTTGGAGGGTTAGTTCTTATGTGGAAGGATGGTTTTGTTTGTGATGTTGTAAGCTGTGAGAATAACATGATTCATGCAGCTATTCAAAGTGATCCAAGTCAACCAGAATGGCTTTTGTCTTGTATGTATGGCTATTGTGACTATTCTAAAAAGAAAGTACAATGGGGTTTCATTAAAGACATTGGTTTAAACATTGCTCAGCCTTGGATTCTTCTAGGTGATTTAAATTTTCATCTTCTTGATACTTATACTTCAAGTTCTTCTTCAAGTGATGGGTTAATTAATTCTATACTTCAAGAAGTTGGTTTAGAAGATTTGGGTTTCATAGGCAGAGAACACACTTGGTCAAACAACAACATGGGAAGTGATTCTAAACTACTTCATCTAACTCAAATGGGAAGTGATCATTGCCCAATTATGCTGGTAACTGATTATTTTCAACCTAAGTTATGGAAGCCTTTTAAGTTTTTCAAAACTTGGCTACATGATAGATCTTGTGCAGCTGAAGTAGCAAAAGCATGGGGAAAGTCTGTTCAAGGTTCACCAGGTCATAAGCTTATTAAGAGACTTCAATTTACCAGAATAACTCTCTCCAACTGGAATAAAACTCACTTTGGAGATGTTAATCAGAATGTTGATTCTCTACAAGAACAATTATCTGCAATACAAGCTTTACCTTTCTCTCAAGAAAACACTAGAAAGGCAGTTGAAGTGGGTAGGGAATTGGATAAATGGCACCGAATTCAGCATGATTTCCATAAACAAAAATCAATAGATAACTTTGTTAAATATATGGATTATAATACTCAATATTTTCATACCTTAACTAAGAGGAAGAGGGACAGGTATAACATTGACTCCTTAAGAGATGCTAATGGTGAATGGTTACATACAAGAGAGGATATTGATAATTTTCTTACTAATAATTTTAGAAGTATTAGTTTTTCTAGTCATCCCACTATAGAATAACATCACTATCTTCACATTCCCACTTTAATCTCAGATGATGACAACATAATACTTCTTTTGCCACCTACTAATGAGGAGATACTTAAAACAGTAAAGGGTATGGAGAGTTGGTCAGCACCAGGACCTGAATGTTTCCAAGCAGGTTTCTACAAGACTCAGTGGAATATATTGGGAGAAGATGTGTGTCACATGGTTAAGAATTTTTTCTCTATAAAGTTCTTACCAAAGGAGATAAATAAAACTTACATATCCTTAATTCCAAAAAAGAACAAAGCTTGTGCTCCTGCTGATTTCATACCTATTGGACTGTGTAATACTTCTTACAAGATTATCTCAAAGATTTTGGTCTCAAGAATGAAGCCCCTCATGGAGAGAATTATTTCTCCTTATCAAGCAGCTTATGTGTCAGGAAGATTGATCAATGACAACACCATGATAGCTCATGAATTAGTTCATTTTATGAAAAAGATGGAAGGTGCAAGTGGCTGGATAGCTCTCAAACTAGATATGTCAAAGGCTTTTGATAGACTTGAATGGCCTTTTCTTCTTAAAATTCTGCAAAGTTTTGGTTTCTGTGAAGAATGGTGTCAGCTGATACATCAGTGTATAAGCACTACTTCATTATCTGTCATTCTCAATGGTACTCCTTGTGAAGAATTATCTCCTTCAAGAGGCATTAGACAAGGAGATCCCTTATCTCCTTATCTATTCATAATAGCCATGGAATGGTTTTCTAGAACTCTCTTAGCAGCTTAAGAATCAAAGGCAATTTTGGGTATCACTGTAGCAAGAGGTGCACCATCTATAAATCATTTGCTTTTTGCAGATGATTGTCTCATTTTTACTCAAGCAAATTTAACCAGTGTGAATAATCTTTTGCAAGTTCTGCAAGACTTTAATTCACAATCTGGTCAGATCATTAATTTTGAAAAAAGTTCTATTTTTGGGATAGACTTCAAAGTAGAGCCACTTCATCCTAATCATTTTCAACTGGCTTTTGTTAGTGAGCTAATAATTCCTGGTACTAACAATTGGAATGAGCCATTACTTCATATCTTGTTCACTACTGATATAGTGGAAAAAATCAAAAATATGCAACTGTTACAGAATGAAGATGATGTAATGAAATGGCTCCCTTCCATAGATGGTAATTTCACAGTTAAGAGTACCTATAATAAGCTCATGGAAACCAGAGTTCAACAACAAGTTTCTTTAAATACTGTTCCAAAAGCGGTGTTGAAAGAGCTGTGGAAAATGAAATGCCTCACCGTGTAAAGCTTTTTGTATGGAAGTGCCTGAAAGGAATTGTTCCTACAAGGGTTAGATTGTCTCAAGCCATGAAGGATATGGAAAAACATTGCGAAGTTTGCAAAAAGGAGGATGAAACTCTCTATCATCTTCTTATTAGCTGTGACCATGCCAAGGCAGTCTGGAGAACTTTGAACATTAATATTGATCAAATCATAATGCACTGCAACACAGTCAAAGATTGGATCATATCCTGGTTTCAAGATGTTCAAAATGTTGGACGCAGTGATATGTGGAGAACTCTTCTAATGGTTGGCGGCTGGATCATCTGGAAGGAAAATGCGGCTGTACATTTCAGGATAAAATTCTAAACCCTATAAACATTGTTTCCAGAATTCATTATCAGCTAGCAAGTTTCCATAATTCTATTCAGGATAGTCTACATGATAGTACAAATGATCTTTCGATAACTGCATTTGCATCTCATGAAACATCCACGAATATTCATCATAATGACTCTGACACAGTTTCGGCGTTTAAACTGTGTGTAGATGCATCTTTTGATTATGATACTAATGAATGTGGAACTGGCATTGTATTATACAATCCTGCAGGTGAATACACTGGCTTCAAAGGATCTCATGCAGCTGGAATAACTGATGCAGAGTCAGGGGAATGTAGAGTAGTCCTAGAAAGTTTGCAATGGGCTAAAGCTATGGATCTGCGCAAAGTCCACATAGTTGCAGATGCAGAAGCAGTTGTTAATTCTATCAATAATACCACTCTTGCTGTGAGATGGGTTAATCGAAAAATTATAAGAGATAGTAAACTCCTGTTGCTTTCTTTTGAGTTTTTTAAAGTTAGTCATGTTCGTAGGAATTTTAATCATGTTGCTGATTCCATATCTAAAACAATTAGGAAAAACAAGTTAGTTTTAGAGGAATTCAGCCATGATGTAAGGCATGTTGAACTGCTGTTATTCATGCTCATTGAGCCAGACAATTCTTAGTAATAAAATTATTTGTTATCCAAAAAAAATACCTCGTGCCGTGAGTATAATTTAAAATTATTAATTATTATTTTTTTGTTAATGAAAACCTCGTATTAACACATTTTATTAATTTAGCTCCAGTACCACCAAGGTATAATAGATTATGAAGATGATCGAGAATATGGGAAAAGATGGAGAAGTGAAAAGATATGTAGGTTATGTTTGCAGTTTCATTGTAATGTTCATGCTTCCTAAGGCTATTCCATTTAGGTATACAATAGATTAATCATGTATGTGTAAGCAATTACGTTACATCTTCCGACCCCATGACTGCACGAAAAAGCCAATTGCACGGGAAACGATGTTAGAAACATGCTAGAATTTATCTTATTTTCTTATAAGAAATTATGAATTGTAGTGTTAGGTGTTAGAAATAAAATCACCACACAACACTGCAATTACACTGTATACCCTAATGAAAATGAAGTAACCTATTTAGTGGAAAGCAAGTAGGGGTAAATTAAACTTTAAATTTGAAAGTCAATCAAATTACTTTATTATCCATCATTTATCTATGAAATATTTTATTTAAGAACAAAATGGAAAAGAAGGGCAAAAAAAGAAAAATAAAGTTTGCACTTCATTGTACTGTTCATGCTTCCTATACCTATTCCATTTAGGTATAAAATAGGTTAATCATGTATGGTGCAAAGCGAGAACCACTAAGTGGTCTTATGATTCTCATGCTCCCTCTAATTGCGGAGGTAGGAATTTGAATCTCGTAATTTCCAAAATCCACTACAATTTAATGAGTTTGGAAATAGCATAGGGACCAATAGTCTAGAACATCAAAAAAACAAAAAACAAATATATGGTGTAAAGTAACTACGTCACATTTAGAGAAAAAACACCGCACAACACTGTAAACCCCTCGAGATACCATTATTTTCCAAAGTTGGCAAAATTTGCATCGAAAATGTTATATATCCCCCAACCCCTTCCCCCACTTTTTTTCTCGCCTATATGTCATGTAGGTATTGGTTAATTCAATAATAATGGGACCTGCTAATTCCAATCCAAGGGATTAATGACTAAAATCATTGCCACCTAATGGTGGAAGAGAGTGGGGAAGGGGATTGGGGAAGTGGGGAGCTTCAAATTTGCACCAAGGTAAAAGGTATAAAACACTGTCAACTCAGCCTGTTCGCATTTCAATATCCTCATTGATCTTGGCGAATTGAATTTTAACTTTAATAATAAGGCAAGTTTGAAGGGGGAAGTGGGGAGCTTCAAATTTGCACCAAGGTAAAAGGTATAAAACACTGTCAGCTCAGCCTGTTCACATTTCAATATCCTCATTGATCTTGGCGAATTGAATTTTAACTTTAAAAATAAGGCAAGTTTGAAGTTTCACCTAGCACTAGCCTAGAGCTGTCAACGGGGCAAGCTAGGGTCAACCCGGCCCTAGCTTGACAAGCCATGGACGGGTTAGGGTCATCCCTAGCCCTGGTACTATTCATGTACAAGCCAAAAACCCCAACCCTATTTCTAGACGGGTTGGCTCTAACGGGTTGCGGGTTGGCTTGTTAAATGGGGTGGTTGAAACGTAAAATTACTTAAATGTATAAAAAATTTAGTGGGCAGAGGGATCACTACTCCGTAACCCTAAATCAAATGAAATTTGGATTGTATTAAATCATTTAAGGAAATATGAACTTTGATTTCTAGCACAAAACTCTAAAATTCTTAAAATTAGTAACTTAAAATTAGTAAATTAGTAACTCACATGAAATTGGTGGGTTGGCGGGTAACCCGCGGGGCCCAGATTGTTTTTACTAGGGTTAGATATGACAACTCTAACCCGGCTTGTTTAGATAACAAGCCAAGCCGAGCCGGGTTAAAACAAGCCAAGCTAGGTCCAACCCGCGGGCCGGGTTAGAAATTGACAGCTCTACACTAGCCTCGTAGTCTCCCTAAAGCTTTATGGGTCATGTAATGACAAATGATCAAGTGGATTCTGGGCCTTGTTGTTCTTTGAACAGCAACACATTCGTTCAGCAATAATCACTAGCAAAGATTATTTGTCCATACCTCGTGACACTTCCAAGCTCCACCTCTACGTCGACGTACTTCATCCCATGATTCTACTTGAACTTTCTCGATGCATTATGACAATTTTGTCTTGTATATCCCGTGAATGAACCAAAAAAACTCAACCAACACACAACACCTTCAATATTTACTAGCAGCGGTTCATATTTCACCCACGTCATTCACTTCTAGACCGTGAACGTAAAGACCTTCATGTGTCAGTAAATTAACGGTTTATACAAGTTCTAGTTCATCATGTGGACTTCAACCAATTCATGTCCAAATTTTCCTCTCTATATATACCATGTTAAAACATATATACTTTCCAACATCAATCAAGCAGCTTCTGTCTATCATCCACATTATTACATCTCTTTCTCTGCTCTTCAGCACTTCCTTTAGTTTTCATAGTAATGGCTACTGCTTCAATTAATCACTCGATCTTGGCTAACCATGTCAGCCGTGTCCGAACCCAAACACCAAGAAATGCTAGTTTCAGTGTTCGTTGCATGGCTGAGGAAAAACAACCACAACAACCAATGACAACCAGTAGTGGTACCACTCCACCACCAGCAGCAGCACAGACTCCAGTTGAAACTCGTACTTTTCCACCACCTCGTGCTGCACCCAAGGTTCGTTTTACAAGTCATATCTTAATTAAATTTAGACCAGTGTGATAACTACTGGTTGTGATTTAGCTAATCAAAATCATTTTTATTTATGTCATGCAGAAAATGAGCACAAAGTTTGGCGATTTGTTAGCATTCAGTGGTCCAGCACCGGAGAGAATTAACGGCAGACTTGCCATGATTGGGTTTGTTGCTGCTATGGGAGTAGAAGTTGCTAGAGGTACTGACGTCGCAGCACAATTGGCTGATGGAGGACTTCCATGGTTTGTAATAACCAGTGTTGTGCTATCAGTGGCCTCTCTTATACCGTTGTCTCAAGGCGTCAGTGTTGAATCAAAATCAGATGGGTTGATGTCTTCAAGTGCTGAAATGTGGAACGGTAGAGCTGCAATGTTGGGTTTGGTTGCATTAGTGCTTACTGAGGTTGCCAAAGGTGGAGCTCTAATTTAATTTTCATTTTAATTTACTAGGCCCTGTAAATGTTTTTGATCAACATATATATAAATGAAAGAAAGACAAAGATGCAAAGAAAAACAACACTTGTTCATTTTTATTAACCTGTTAAACTTCTGCAACTAGTAGTGTGTTAAGTTGTATACCAGTATATAGGATTAGCATTAATCAGTTAATCATTTTTTATATTGATTTCAAAACTTCTGCTTGGAACTTTAAAACCTTATTTTTTTAATATTACTCTAATTAATACAACATAGTTCACATATATATCCTCGTATTTATTTGATTTTGTCGGCCCCATGGGAGACACAGAAGTCTTCCCTTCTTTCTCTGATGACAGATCTCAAGAGTAATACAAAATTTCGGTAATAAAAAATATTTTTTTCAAATTTTCAATTACTTTAACCGTTTGCCAAATGAAAACAAAATCTATCCAATTTTAAAACATTAAAATAACAATAGTAATTGCGAAGTCATCGATTGCCTTAACTTTTCTTTAGATTAGTGGCTTAATTTCTCAACGGAGATGAGCAAGATGATAAAAAAAGTAAAAGGAGGATTTCTTTCATCAAAAAGAAGAAGAAGGATTGTGGTTAAAATCTTTTCGATCTTTCTTAGAGTTTTATGTATCAAGATAGAATTATCTATGGTTCTTGATCAAACTTGATTTAAGTGCAATAAGATTAATGTTGGCCGAGCAACATGTTATAGATTAGTTTCGGTCTATGGAATTGGATTACAAAAAAATGACTTTCAAATGGAAAGTTAATTAAAGGAAAAGATTTTGAACTCGCACTGCGAGTTCAAAATGGAATTCGCAGTCCCATAGCCATTCGATCACTAAGATGTGCCATCATCCAACTGTGAGCTTAACCACAGTTAGATACTCGTAGTTGGTGTAACTACCGTATTTTAAATTGATTTTTCATATATTCACTTATTGTGTTTCTTTATTACTGGCACTAGATACCTCTCAACATGCACATGCAGACAAGTTCTTTTGATGCTACATATATATACAGTACTTCATGAACCCATATACTAGCTAATATATTTCATTGCATCAACAAAAGAATTGCAGGAGTAAAAAAATAAAGAGACATAGTACATGAAATTTTTAACTCGTTTAACTCTATAATTCTGCTGATACGATGGGTTGCTTCACCTTGAATGTTCCAAGGAAATCCATACATGATTTCAAGCTTTTTTAAATGGAAAAATAGGTTAATCGCGTACAAATCTCAGAGTGAAGCTGTGGACGGTAACAAAGTATCGATATCATGAAATGGTAGAATCTCCAGTTTGATATTAGAATTTTGTTGAATTGAGCTGCTTAAAGATAGTACTGCCATTAAATGAAATCGGCACTAAGACTCAAAGTCAGATTGATTCATCTAAAACATGCATGAGAGTACTTTTCCTAAGTCTGTACTAACAGGAAATTCAAGGGAGATATCAAATTGGGAGACTTGTTTAACATCTTCATCTATATTAGCAAATACATTCCTTGAGAAGCTTTGTGTTCGTGATTTTATTTCTGCGAGCATAAGTTCTTACTTAGGGTTTATATAATTCTAAGTTTTCCAAAACGAGAAAGAGATATGAAAGATCCCTTTCGAGGCCAAGAATAAGGCTTGCGTTAGAAATTATGGTACTGGAGTTTTCTGAAATATTTAGTAAAGATACGGTAAATTAGTTTAGCCCTAAATACGGGTATCTAACTGTGGTTAAGTTCACAGTTAATGATGTCAGATCTTAATAATCGGATGGCTTTGGGACCGTGAATTCCATTTTGAACTCGCAGTGCGAGTTCAAAATATTTTCCTTAATTAAACAGGGGGAGGAGAAGAAGATTAATAGAGAGAAGAAAATGCAAAGGAAAGTTAAAAGAGAGAGGAAGTTGTGACGTCTTCTACTGCAACAGGCCACAATTTTCATTAATTAACAAAAGATAAGGACATTAGTGAAATATTAGTCTCGTTGTTAGAGAAAATTAAGGCATTAATATGCATCAAGTTAATTTCTTTTTGAGAATATAGTATAAAGATCATTATGGGTCATAGTAAATTAGGCTCAGGCCCAACCCATGGATAACCCATAATATGAGGCCCTTAATTAAAAAAAGTTTAAATCTAGGCCCCGAGTTTTTAAAAGACCTTGATACCCTTATGCATATTGTCAAGCCCATAATTAAATAAAATTTAAATCTAGGCCCAAAATTATTAAATCTAGGCCCGAAATTATTAAAATACAGTGCGAAGGTGGAAACAGAAGTTACACATGCATATGGCATGTGTAACCAGAAGTTACACATCCTTATGATATGTGTAATGCAAAGTTACACTTGTATATATATGCAAATAAATAGACATAAAAAAAAAACACAAAAAAAAGTTATTACTTTAATATTCATTTACAATAATTTCTTAGCATGTGTAACTAGAAGTTACACACGCATCTGTTTAGTGTAATTGAGAGTTACATATGTGTCTATCTAGTGTAACTGAGAGTTACACATGCATCTGACTTGTGTATTCAGCGTCAACTCCAGTTCCAGCGAGACCATTACCACGTTTAAGCAATTAGCTTTTATGAAGTTATCTAAAACCTGAAATATAACAACAAGCAATCAGTATTTATACGATTAAAATGAACAGTACATAAAACAATGTATATTTCAGTTTCACAAGCATCTGACTAGTGTAGCTAGCGGTTACACATGCATCTGAATTGTGTAACTGAGAGTTACACATGCATATAACATGTGTAACTAGGAGATACACATTCATCTGGCTAGTGCAGCTAGCAGTTACACATGCATATGACTAGTGTAACTAGGAGTTACACATACATATTGATATGTGTACCCAAAATCAGTATGTGTAAGTAAAAGTTACACATCTAATTAACATGTGTAACTTGCAGATACACATGCATCTGAATTATGTAACTAGGAGTTACACATGCATCTGACTTAGATATGTCAACATAAAATCAGCAAATCCATCTCTAAATGAATAACACTAGCAAAAACGAGAGGTGACTATCAAGCAATTACCAGTCATAAAATAATACAGTTAACCTTGCAAGTGAATGAGAAGCTCTTAATTAAGATATCACTGCTTCAGCAGAAAGACGTTGTTAGCACTGTATTAACAGAAAGACGTTTTACAGCGCTAGTCTAGATGTACCTAAGCCATTTTCATATTATCGATGACGAAGGACATTTTAAGCAACAGAAAGTAAAGCTTCAGACAGTAATTATACTGGCAGAATAATACAAACACCTGGGAACCTTGTGCTAGCACATTAATATCGCAAAAAATGATCACACAACTGATTCAGCAGGGTATATATATGAACCCAGGAAAACAAAATGCATGTGTAATCAGTAGTTACACATGTAAACAATAGTTACACATGCATATTAGCATAAGTTACACATACAATCATCATGTGTAACTAGAAATTACACATCTAATTATTATGTGTAACTATAAGTATAACCTGCATCTAATTAGTCTAATCTGCATCCACTACTACTCCCTACTACTAGGACTTGATGTTCTTTTCTCAATTTCATAAATATAACCACTATAACATATCCCATCAAATTAGCATGTGTAACTATAAGTTACATATGCATATCCCATCAAATTAGCATGTGTAACTATAAGTTACACATCTAATTTGCATGTGTAACTAGTAGATACACATTTATTTGGCTTGTGTACCTAGAAGTTACATATTTCATTAGCATGTGTAACTACTAGTTACACATCCATAGTCTGCCAATGCTAGTTAAACGTGCAAATTTTCATGCATATGGCTTGTGTGATGTGCAGTTAAATTAGCATGTGTAACTATAAGTTACATATGCATATCCCATCAAATTAGCATGTGTAACTATAAGTTACACATCTAATTAGCATGTGTAACTAATAGCTACACATACTTGAGATATTGAACCCAAGACCATAGTGCTATAAAATTTCCAAAGCATCTTCCATACCACAAACCTAGTAAAGAAAATATGTAAGGAAAACATTCATAAACGAGTACTCAGGTGGAAACGCTAGGAAATACCGACACTCATAAACTTGATAGAAGAGAAAATGAGAGAAACCTTTCCAACCATATAACTACTCTTTTCATAAAAACCTGCAATATAACATAAACTTTATATCCCAGGATGTGTAACTACTAGTTACACATCCATATAACTATTCTTTTCATAAGAACCTGCAATATATATAACATAAACTTTATATCCCAGGATGTGTAACTAGCAGTTACACATCCTGGTAACTACTAGTTAGCAGAAATCATCATTAATGCATAGTTTATATAATACATCTCAGATATGAACCATTCATTAATGCATAGTTTATATAATACAAGTTGTTGTAAGCATGTAATTGTTTAGTCAATCATGTTTATAGACTTCATGCTAAACAGGGAGTTCCAGTACAAAGAGATTGTATTTATCGAATGAACTAAAAACTGAGAATCCATCTTACCTCAAGGTGCAGGTTTTGCTACTTCTCCAAAAGACGTATTCCAGCATGATTCATCCCAATCCCATCCAAGGAGTGTGTACCATTAAGCTGATAAAAGGTCCACCAATTAAATTAAGACAAGGACAGGTAGTTACCAAACAATAATAAGATAATTTTTAAAGAAGTTCACAAATTAGGGAGAGATTCATACACAACTTTCCAAAGACATGAATTTCCTACGGTAGTAAACTCCTTCCAAAATTGACCAATCTAATCCATATCTTCTCTTATTGTGGTCATCGATAACATTCATTAGCCATTGCGTAATGAACCCTCCTACTTAGCCATTAATGTAGGGATATAATAGCACAAGACCAATGCAAACTGTTGGCGTCTCCACAGCTTTATCGGTTAATAACACCACTTGACTTCTTCCTTACTCAGATAACATTCATCCCAGAACCTCCAGAATCCATGACAAATACCCACCTGGTTCACCGACCTTCACAACTAGATTCAACTGCCAAATACTCAACCATGCTCAAGCCATAAATACAACCCCAGTTCATATCCATGTAACATCCACCATACTCACACTTTCTTCTTTTCTCTGCCTGAGATCTTCACAACCTCAATTATCTCTTAAATCCATCATAAATACCCACACATACCACTGCCTTTGCTTACTGGTGGCTTTGATAAGAAGAACAAAATCAAGTTATCGTAGAACCGCCCATTTCCAGCTATTTTATGTCTTGAAATTCCACAAATTCTTCACCTAACGGCTGCCAGAACTTAAGGCAAAAAAATTGCAGCAAAAACACTTGCACAGAGACTTACCAAGAATCATATGAACTTGAAATGGTGAAGAAGGGATAATCTTCCTGCAACATTTCCACATCCAACACAAAACACAATCATAAAATCGTTCAAATACACTATCATTGCAACAATCCCCTTCATATATATCCCACGAAAATAATCAGTAGTAACAACTTCAGCTCTTCGTTATTTTATTGCTTGAAAACAATAAGCAAAGGCAGGCATTCAATATAGTATTCAGAGATATGAATGAAACTAATAATCTGAACTGAGATTCATTTCAAATTGAAAAATTCGTAATATCAAAAATTGAAATTAAACCTAAAATTAGATCGAAACTCAGTGAAACTTACTTCCGATTCTGACTAGTATGACACATCTAATCAATCGATTGAACCACAGATCCCTTACGAGTATCGCCATTGAACAGTTTCTCATTGAACCGAGTTTCTGACACAACATAATGAGTCGAATCTGAGTCAGAAACCAGTAATCAAAGTCGATCTTGCGATATTACCAGCAGATTTTTATCTAAATACTTGAACTACAGGTTTTAAGTTTACATAGCCTCAAAGAATAGCTGAAAACGCATTATGAGTTCATTTCACAGACATTTTCACCGAATTTTTATGGGTTTTGGCTTACGAAATGAACGAATCTGAGCTTAAAATGATGAGAAGTCCATGATAATTTCGAAATATGAGATCAGGGAGATGAAATGAATGAAAAAAAATGAAGATCGGTGAAATTTGGAGACGATGAAGAAGTTTTCTAGGGTTTTTGCCAGAGCCGAGAGAGAAAAAGAACGGAGAAGAGAGAGAAAATAAATTGATAAATGAAAATATGTGTCGATATTCCTCTTGTATATATAGTAAAGGGTAGTCTTGCCATTATTAAAATTCGGAATAATTAATTATGGGCCAGATCTGAAGAAAAATTGATATTTTGGGCCTAGCAGTATCATTTTCCTAAAGTATGGAGTTGATAGTGAAGGATCCATTTTATGGGGCTTCTATATATTGAACCCATATAGTAGGGGGTTCTAGTATTTTTCACTAAAAGGAATCATTAACAATGAAATGGACCCAACTAAAAGTTGGATCATAATATCCTCATATTTCACTTAAACCGCCCAACCAAATCACTTCAAAATCCCTCGTTCACAAAGAAAAATAATAGAAAAAATTGTGGACACGTTTCGTGTGTAACCCATGGTAGTATGGTTCATTCCATAACGATTCAACATTTCTCTTTTAAGTCAAGTCTAATGAGATGAGCAAAGAAAAAAATTATAAGCACATAGACAACATATATAGGTAGAGGTGTAAATTGGGTTATGTCAGCACGAGCACAACCCATCCCAATCTAACACGTGATTTAGCCCAGCACGACCCAATATATTAGTTGCATGGGTTGTGCTGGGTTATCCTAATCGGCACAGTAACACATCACAGTACATGGCACGGATAAGCACGTGGCCCATCCCAACACAACACGTTAAGAAAGCACGTTATAGCATGCACAAGTACACTATATAACAAGACATAATACATCACATTTTGTGTATATTTCATAAAAGAATCATTATTCTATTTGGTTGTATTTCTCAAAGATACAACTCTCACCAACAAAATCTTCGATTGCGGAAAATGCTAAACCCTCATCCTCAATCATTAAGAAGAGATCTCTTTCCTGTACAGGCCGCAGTCACACTTTTATTATACTTGCTCGTGATAGAAGGGCTCAGGAATCCATCTTGATAGTTTTATCATACCTTCACAACTCGCTTGTGGATCCTTAAATATTTGGAAAATAAGTTTCAATATCGTTGTTATAATGTCGTTACCTATATTTAACAACATTAGTTTACATGACAATGATCCAATTTTATATTTGACGGGATATTTCTTTTTATTGAATAAACTTGTTAATTTTACTTGAAATAATTTCAAATGATATGTTGTTTATTTAGATTCTCGCGATAATGTCCGACTTAATGTATACCACTAAGTGACTTCAAATTGTTTATAACACGTGTGCTAGCACGGCACAGCACGGGACAACACATTTATTCGTGTGTTGTGCCCGTGGGTTGTGTGTGCCTAGTTTTTGACATTTTATGCTAGCTTATTTTTATGACAACATATATAATACTTAAATATTTGGAAAATATGTTTCAATATCGTTGTTATAATGTCGTTACCTATATTTAACAACATTAGTTTACATGGCAATGATTCAATTTTATATTTGACGGGCTATTTCTTTTAATTGAATAAACTTGTTAATTTTACTTGAAATAATTTCAAATGATATGTTGTTTATTTAGATTCTCGCGATAATGTCCGACTTAATGTATACCACTAAGTGACTTTAAATTGTTTATAACACGTGTGCTAGCACGGCATAGCACGGGACAACACGTTTATTCGTGTGTTGTGCCCGTGGGTTGTGTGTGCCTAGATTTTAACTAGTAAAGCACAACATGGCACAACATGTTTAAATCGTTGGCACATCACGACACGGGACACGTGGGGCTAATTGAATTGACAATACATTAGCCAAGGATACTGTTGCTAAGTAACTTTTGTTTTTTTGATCGACAAAAATTAATATATTCAGAAAATCAAAGAACAAGTGGGGAAGCAAACTCAACAGCTACAACAAGAAACCACGACAATTGAGAAGAATTTTCTAGACAGAAACATGCAAACCCAAGAATTAAAAGCTAAACAAGAGAAGCATTTAAGAAATGTAGTAACTACCCCAGTTAACGGTAACAAAATTAAGACATACACCTTTAAGGACTTCATCATTGCGAGCCCAATTAAAAACTTGGATCTTCACATGTTTACCATTTTTTTTACTCCGGCAGAACCATCTTCAAAGACAATAGCATTCCTAAACTTCCACAATGTCCAACATATGGTTGCAGGAATCAAAGGCCAAAGTGTTTTACCTATAAGATGAACTAGTTTACATCTCTCATCTTTAATATTGCATCGATACAAATCTGAAGCGCCCAAAGAAGACCCATTCCCGAAATAAAGTGGTCCCATATTTGAGAAGAGAACTTATAATGGAACAAAAGATGTGAGACTGATGCGGAACAACACAATAAGCAACCATTTATTAGGAGCTTATCTCTCTTATAAAGATAATCTATAGTGATTAAACGTTTATGAAAAACCAACCAAAGGAAGAAACCAATTTTATGTGGCCAGTGTCTTGACCAGATTCTTAAATTTAGAGAAGCATGATCATTTTCTTTCTCCAAAGCAGCATAACAGGATTTAACGGTAAATTTTCCCGTCTTATTAAGATCTCATTTAATATAATCGATCAATGTACCACTATAACTATTCTGAACGAGGGAGGTTAAAGAGCATATACCTCTTCAAATACGTGTGATAAATGCAGAATATGAAGAGAGGAACAACTGCGGGGGTTTTCACATCATTCTCTACTTCGCATAAAAGATATGAGAAGAGGCAAGATGTAGGATCAGAATCTCGCAATAATAATATCTTAGCGAAATTATCAACAACACAACACAACAGCGTCACAAAACAATTTCAGAAATGATATAATAAACGAGGTCAGCTAAAATCATGAGAAAGATGTGATGGTTCTACGAAAATTAGAGAGTTTGCGAGATTAAGATTTGTAAGGTTGCGAGAATGTCACAAGTCATATTCGAAAATAAAGGACAAATTAGCTGTCATCCACTATGTATTTCCCTATAAATAGTCGTTCAGTTGTAAAGGAAAAGAGAGAGATCTTTTTTGAGTAAGAAATAAGTAAATAGGAGAGAGAAAGTCTAGAGCAGAGGTCATTCTTGATTCTTTTATCTTTTCTTGTAAGAATATTCAAAGATTGATCAATAAAAATTAAGAGTGTAAATCTAAAAATGAGTTGAGTAATAATAAAATCATATGAGGGGTGTAGTATAGGATTTCCTGCAACTACAACTGCCATTCAATGGAATCGCCACTAAGACTCAAAGTCAGATTGATTCATCTAAAACATGCTTGGGGGTACTTCTCCTAAGTCTGTACTAACAGGAAATTCAAGGGAGATATCAAATTGGAAGACTTGTTTAACATTTTCATCTATATTAGCAAATACATTCCTTGAGAAGCTTTGTGTTCGTGATTTTATTTCTGCGAGCATAAGTTCTTACTTAGGGTTTATATAATTATAAGTTTTCCAAAACGAGAAAGAGATATGAAAGACCCCTTTCGAGGCCAAGAATAAGGCTTGCGTTAGAAATTATGGTACTGGAGTTTTCTGAAATATTTAGTAAAGATACGGTAACTTAACTTAGTCCTAAATACGGGTATCTAATTGTGGTTAAGTTCACAATTAAATGATGTCAGATCTTAATAATCGGATGGCTTTGCGCCGCGAATTCCATTTTGAACTCGCAGTGCGAGTTCAAAATATTTTCCTTAATTAAATAGGAGGAGGAGAAGAAGATTAATAGAGAGAAGAAAATGCAAAGGAAAGTTAAAAGAGAGAGGAAGTTGTGACGTCTTCTACTGCAACAGGCCCACAATTTTCTTAATTAACAAACAGATAAGGACATTAGTGAAATATTAGTCTCGTTGTTAAAGAAAATTAAGGCATTAATATGCATCAAGTTAAATTCTTTTTGAGAATATAGTATAAAGATCATTATGGGTCATAGTTAAAAGGAATCATTAACAATGAAATAATATCCTCATATTTCACTTAAACCGGCCAACCAAATCACTTCAAAATCCCTCGTTCACAAAGAAAAATAATAGGAAAAATTGTGGACTCCTTACGTGTGTATCCTATGGTAGTATGGTTCATTCCATAACGATTCAACATTTCTCTTTTAAGTCAAGTCTAATGAGATGAGCAAACAAACAAATTATAAGCACATAGACAAGATATATAGGTGTGTAAATTGGGCTGTGCCAGCACGAGCACAACCCATCCCAATCTAACACGTGATTTAGCCTAGCACGACCCAACATGTTAGTTGCATGGGTTGTGATGGATTATCCTAATCGGCACAGTAACACATCACAGCACGTGGTACGGATAAGCACGTGGCCCAGCCCAGCACAACACGTTAAGAAAGCACGTTATAGCATGCACAAGTACACTATATAACAAGATATAATACATCACATTTTGTGTATATTTCATAAAAGAATCATTATTCTATTTGGTTGTATTTTCTCAAAGATACAACTCTCACCAACAAAATCTTCGATTGCGGAAAATGCTAAACCGTCATCCTCAATCATTAAGAAGAGATCTCTTTCCTGTACATGCCGCAGTGACACTTTTATTATACTTGCTCGTGATAGAAGGGCTCAGGAATCCATCTTGATAGTTTTATCATACCTTCACAACTCGCTTGTGGATCCTTACATACTGCCAGTATTAGAAGACTATTCATTGGGTAACGATGGAGAACGAATGCTTCCTATGTTATTGAAGAATTACAAATGGTTTGGTTATCTTTGTAGTTTTGGTTTTAGGATCTTGTCTAGAGCTCATCGCGTCATGTTCTTTTCCTTCGTCAAGGTTTTATCCCTTTGGCTTTGAGTTTTCCTTGACAAAGTTTTTGGCGAGGCAACATTTGCCGATTTCGGGTACGCAAATGATTTGCGTGTCCAACACTTTTCGGTGGTTTTCACATCTACCTTCTATTTTTCGTTTTTTATTTTTCATGTATTTCCTTTAATTTGTTAGCTGCAATAGATGGCTATAATACCAATGTAACCACGTCTACTAACGCCATAAGTTAGTCTTTTTAATGTAATACCTAATTCACAAAAAAAAAAACAACTAGTTTTTGACATTTTATGCTAGCTTATTTTTATAACAACACATATAATACTTAAATATTTGGAAAATATATTTCAATATCGTTGTTATAATGTCGTTACCTATATTTAACAACATTAGTTTACATGATAATGATCCAATTTTATATTTGATGGGCTATTTCTTTTTATTGAATAAACTTGTTAATTTTACTTGAAATAATTTCAAATGATATGTTGTTTATTTAGATTCTCGCGATAATGTCCGACTTAATGTATACCACTAAGTGACTTCAAATTGTTTATAACACGTGTGCTAGCACGGCACAGCACGGGACAACACGTTTATTCGTGTATTGTGCCTAGCTTTTGACTAGTAAAGCACATCACGACACAACATGTTTAAATCGTTGGCACATCACGACACATGACACGTGAAGCATGCGATTTCGTGTGTCGGGATGTGCCGGACCGGCACGTTTTACACCTCTATATATAGGGGCTAATTGAATTGACGATACATTAGCCAAGGATATTGCTGCTAAGTAACTTTTATTTTTTTTGATCGACAAAAATTAATATATTTAAAAAATCAAAGAAGAAGTAGGGAAGCAAGCTCAACAGTTACAACAAGAAACCACGACAATTGAGAAGAATTTTCTAGACAGAAACATGCAAACGCAAGAATTAAAAGCTAAACAAGAGAAGAATTTAAGAAATGAAGTAACTACCCCAGTTAATGGTAACAAAATTAAGACATACACCTTTAAGGACTTCATTTAAAAGCGCCCAGAGAAGACCCATTCCCGAAATAAAGTGGTCCCATATTTGAGAAGAGAACTTATAATGGAACAAAAGATGTGAGACTCATGCGGAACAACACAATAAGCAACCATTTACAAGGACCTTATCTCTCTTATAAAGATAATCTATAGTGACTAAACGTTTAACAATATAACTATTCTGAACGAGGGAGGTTAAAAAGCATATACCTCTTCAATTTGTACTTCTGTTAATCTCCTGTCTAAGCCTAAGTTCCAAGCTCCTCCACCATTTAAAGTAGCATCACATCTATTGACTGTCCATTTTTTTGTAGAGGAAAATGAATAAAAATGAGGAAATTTAGTAGCTAATGGTTGATCGCCTACCCAACGATCTTCCCAGAACAATACCGAAACCCCGTCTCCCTCCTTGATAGACAAATTTGACTTAAAAAGATGAAGATGCTTGTAGATATTTTTCCAAACCCTACCTACAACCATGCGCTTATTTTAGGGATGTAGTCTCCCTATCAAAAAATGTAGATCCATACTTGGAAGCAATTCCTCTTCTCCATAAGGATTGTTGTTCTGCATTGAAGTGCCACCACCACTTACAAATCAAGGACTTATTCATATTTCTCAGAAGTTCCCCCCTCCTTTGAAAGAGAATTCCACATCTTTTACCACTTTACCAAATGATATTTTTTATGGTTTCACTCTTATCCCAAATAAAATCTCTCATCACTCGCTCTATCTTGTGTAAATAATATGACCTTTTTGATCCCGTATTGCCATAGGGTTTAAGGTATGTTCGGACCGGGTTTTAATCCGGCCCTGGTGGTGAGCATGCCACCTAAAGACGACCATGAGTGTTGCGGCCATCATAACCCGCCGGCGTGGCCTGACCGCCTCAGCGTCCTTGTTGGAACCAAGGAGAACACTCTTCGGCTCAACCTGCCGATTGATTAGATCGGCTTCCCATCCCGTTAAAAATTAAATTAGAACATGTAAATTGGAAATTGATTAGATCGCTCTATCTTGTGTATCACCTTCACTGGCGCCGTAAACAAATAGAACATGTAAATTGGAAAACTAGAAAGCACGTTCTTTATCAGTGTAAGCTTACCCGCCTTGTTCACAACAGAATGAATCCAAAATGGAAGCCTACCCTTCACTTTCTCAATTATTACGTCCCACTTGGTAGCTCCCAAAGCATTATCATCCAACGAGAGACCAAGATAGATAGCTGGCAGATATTCATGCCTACAACCCAACATACTTACAAGAGAGTCTAGGATTGAGACTCCTGCCACCCATACATGCTTGATTTGGAAAAATTTATCTGCAGGCCAAAAACTAATTCGAACAGCAGAAGCATATACCTTAAGCAATCTACTTTGTTCACTACTTTCGTCAAGAAACACCAGGGTGTCGTTCGCGAACGTAGATGGCCTATTTTTAACCATGTTGGACCAAGTTGAAAACTCCCCATTCTGCCAAGATTCTGACTAGCTTGAAACATAAGATTAAGAGCTCCGGAAATAATCAAGAAAAGAAAAGGGGAGATTGAACCTCCTTGACGCAGACCCTTACCAGTGGTGAATTGCTGATAAGGCGAACCATTGATCAAAATTGTAGGATTAGAATCTCGCAGCAATAATGCCTCAGCGAAATTATTAACAACACAACACAATAGTGTCGCAGAACAACATCAGAAATGACATAATAAACGACGTCAGCTAAATCATGAGAAAAATGTGATGGTCCTGCGAAAATTAGGGAGTTTGCGAGGTTAACATTTGTAAGGTTGCGAGAATGTCGCAAACCATATCCGAAAATAAAGGACAGATTAGTTGTCACCACTATGTATTTCCCTATAAATAGTCATTCAGTTGTAAAGAAAAGGAGAGAGATCTTTTTTGAGTGAGAAGCAAGTAAATAGGAGAGAGAAAATTTAGAACAGAGGTTATTTTTGATTCCTTTATCTTTCCTTGTAAGATTGTTTAAAGATTGATCAATAAAATTAAGATTGTTAATCCAAAAATGAGTTGAATGTTAATGAAATCTTATGAGGGGTGTAGTGTAGGATTTCCTGCAACTACATAATGGCGCTAGAAACAGGGACAAAGATTGAAGATCACCCTAGAAAAAGTTGAAGATTTTCTGATTTGTGGGAAATTAGAATAATTGGTGAAGAATTTTACGGAATCTCTTACAATTCATTAGTATTGAAGAAATGGCTAGAAGGAGAAATGTATCGGAACAACCGACAACTGCTAGAAGAAGAAGTAAAAGACTTGCTGGAAGGGAGAGAAGTGAAATAGGAAATCTAATAGAAGGAGAAATGATGGAGAAAATCAAATTCAACAACCAGTTCAACAAACACCGGTACAAAATAGAACTATGGATTATGATAGAGTGAGCGTACACACTTGGGGATCAAATTCAGCAGAAGAAGTAGAAGAAGAGCAGCAAACCAGGAACCATAGACAGGTAGATAGAAATCAAGAAGCAGATGAAGGAATAATTCATGGAGATGAGGAAATTGGAGCGTTAGAAACGTTGAGACGAAGAATACATGAAGAAAGAAGATCTGAAGCAGAAGAATGTGCAAATCTAACAAGGCAAAATCACGAATTGAGGATGGAAAATATGAGACTACAGAGTAGAAGATCGAGAAGTACTACAAGATCATATTCAAGATCGAGTAGAAGAGAAATGAGGCGAAACTCACCCACAGTTAATGCTGGAAATAATATTCGAGAAGAAATACCAAATCCTAATGAAGAACATTGAGAAGATAGAGAAATGACTGATGATCGTTACCTTCCACAAAATGAAACTTTTGATGATAGGCAAAATGATAGAAATCAAGAGAATGAACAACGTCAGGGACGAAATAATCAAGATGGCGAAGGGAATCGAGAGGAAGGAAGGAGAATTTTACATGAGAGAGAAGCTCAAAGAAATCAACAAACAATAGAAGAAGAGATGAAAGACATTATGATGAACAAGCACGTTTAACTCGCGAACGTGAAAGATTGAGAGCGGAAATGGAAGAACAAGAGCTGCAGGAGGCGATTCGCCAGAATAACCAAGACAATCGAGAAAGAAGGCGTACACAAAACCGGAATAACGGTAATCTCAATGAAGAGTATGATAGAGTACAAAGGAGTGCTGAAAGACAACGAATGTAATTGATAATAAATGAACAAAATCGTGGAGGGGAAAATGAGAGACATCATCATATGCGAATTCAAGATAGAGATGAGGAAGAGAATCGCAGGAGAAGACGAGATGAGGATGATGAAGAAGAAATGCATAATTTCGCAAGAGAAGAAAGGCATGAACGTAGAAGAAGGGAAGCAAAACTAAAGAGACCAATGGATCAAAACTCAGACATAAATGGACAAATCTTAAAAGAATTGGAAGAAATAATAGGAATGCTGAACAATAGAGGAGAAGTAGGCAGAAGACAATTAGATGAAGCTATAGAGGAAGCTGCGAAAACTCCATTTACAAGAGAAGTGCATCTAGGAGGAATACCCCCGAAATGCAATTTTCCTGCATTAACCAACATTTTTGATGGAACAACTTGTGCAATTCAACAGTTAAAGCCTATGTGAGGTGCATCCTGGTGGACCCGGGAAAGCGTATAAAATTGAAGCGAAATGAAACGCGGGCCTACAGTAATACCGCAAGTGCACGGTCGTCAGTTGTAGCTCGTGCAAGTACGGGTCGATCCACAGAGACTGGGTGTGTTTGGAGTTCTCTAGCTATTTTGGGCTCTAAATTGCTATTGGGATATGAATAATCAATGGTCTTTTGAGTGCTAATGGGTTATGAATACCCTTGGAATGAGTTGGGCTTTCAGTGGTTTTGATGGGCTGAACTTGGGTTCAGTTGGTTTCTGATGTGAATTGAACTGGGCTTGATCTTTGGATTGAACTGGGTCTTTGCCTCAGTGAACTGGGCTTCAGTTTGTACAAACAATGGACAGTGGGCTTAGAGAGTTTTTGGTCAAGAAGAAAAGAAGTGACCAGGAGAGACAGGTAACAGTGAGCAACAATGGCTCTAGGCCAAAACAGCAAAGATAGAGGAAGAAGGCAGTAAGGCAATAATACAAAGGCAGTTAGCCTAAGGCAAAGACAATGAAGAAAATTAAACAAGACAATGACTAAACAGCAAAGAACTAAACAACAATGCACTAAACAAAGCAGTGACAAAAGATTGTGAAAGTGATGAAGATAGTAGTGAAATAATGAGGCAATGGATGATAAAACAATAAACACAAGGTAATAATGAAGTAAATGTGACAGTACAATGAAACTACAAGCAGAGAACAATGGAACCAAGGCCTAAGCCAAGGGCAGGGGAGATGGTGAAGGTGAAATGGTGAAGGTGAAATGGTGAAGGTGAAATGGTGAAGGTGAGCCTAGGCATACTACTAGAGTGGGAAGAGAACCAGCTTGCTCACAGTCACTAGTGAGCACTAGTTTCTCCCCACTGCTCAATCAATCCAATGCTTCACAGGCTTTAGCCTAACATTCACACAAAACAGTAAACAAGAGTGATGAAAGAACACTAGGATGTTGAATCCACCATTAACCTAAGGGATATTCTACTCACAGCTAAGAGAATTACCAAAGTGCTAATTGTCTGATTAAAGCACAACTAGTCTAAGGGCTTAGCAACACTGAACATGAGCTGCACATGATGAAGACTATCTTATTGATTCATGGTTTCATCTAGTCCTAGCATTTGAGATTCAGAACATACATAACAGAAACAGTACAGAACATTACATCAAATGGAGAAACTGAACAATACACAGAACATGGAAAAACATGGATAGCAAAACATGGATAGCAAAACATGAATTGAAAACAAGATAAACTAAAACTGAATTTGGAATTAAAATTGCAAATTAAAATTAAATCTACAAATACACAACAGGGAAGAAAAATCTACCCAAGAGGAACTGGCTAGTCCAGCCCTCATGGGGATACACTGGCTAGTCCAGAGATAAGCCTTTACATCACACCACAGTCCCCTTTTTATACCCAGACACCCAAATTAGGGTTTACAGAAAAATTCCTCAAAAATTCCCAAAACAGTTGAAATTAGGGTTTGGTACTCTCACCTAATTCGCTGAAATCAATCCCAATTAACGTCGACCCATGCCTTGCAATCTCTTCCTGCTCCATTCCCATGCGCCAACTGCTACTCTAGACTCACCTATTTGACTGATTTCTCACCTAGGGTTTCAGAGAAAAGAATGGTGAGAAATCAGTGAAATAGAGGGCTAGAGAGAGGGGTATTAGGTGGTTTAGGTAATATAGGTGGTTGTGATGATGGTATGGTGGTTGCATGGTGGTTGTAGCAGGTGAAGAAGGTGGTGGTGATGATGGTGGTACGGCAGGTGAAGGTGGTGGAGTTGCAGAGAGGGATGAGGTCGATGGAAAGAAGGGGAGGGGCTGTTTGTTTGGGTAGTATAGGGTTTGGTGTTAGAGTGTTGATCGGAGATATCAAGTTGGATGATCTTCGAAGATAGGCCATGGGATGTGGAGTTGATAGAACAATCTGACGGCGAGATGGAGTGGAGCTTGTAGATACCGTCGGATGCATAGATACAACGAAACCGACGGCGAAAGATGGAGTTAGGTACTGTGGTGTTAAGCGGAAGTATTGAGATTTGATGCATAGTCAAAGAAGCGACCGTAGGATTCAAATGCAATCTAATCTGAAGGCTTAGAATTTAGGCACTATGATGTTTGACAAGAACTTCAGATTTTGATGCACTATAGTGAAGCGACCATCGGATGCAGATGTAATCTACGGCTGAAGATGGAGGCGGGTATGGATATAGAAAATGGGTTTGGGTAAGGGTTTTGGGCCTTGGGTATGCCAAGCCCATATCTTCTTTAAGAACAATTCTTCCTTCTTGAGCCCATTCCTAGCTTTTTGGACGTGCGCTCCATTCTTTGCGGCTTCCTTGCGTAATTTCTTCCGGCTTTTCACTACTTTTCTGCTCTTTTCCGCTCCGCAAGTCATCCAGACTTTATTTATTACCTAAAAATGCAAAATTAAGTAAGAAAAATATTTATTCTTGAAAACAATGAAAATACAGAATATGGGATAAAATGTAGAATTACTGCACAAAAGATGAGTTAAATGCCAACAAAAAGGGATAGATATATACATTATTTGGCACTCATCAAATACCCCCAAACCTGAATTTTACTTGTCCTCAAGTAAAACAAAACTAAGGAAATCCTACCTATACCACTGTCGCTGGTCTCTCGAATGCATTTAGCGTATGCACTAAGCCTTTTAAACCACTAAGTGTCCTAGTGGACGAGTTAAGTCTCGTGAAGGTTTGCTTAGAACGTACCTACAAAGTTCTAGGTCAAAATATAAGCTCAGATTCCATCAAATGTGACATGTGCAAGTAGTTTAAGCTCACAGCAAAATGGAGATGTCAATCTAGCTATCAAAGGCACAATCCTAGCACTGATAACAAAAAAAGACATGTGATAAGAGTGTAAAGTGTATCTACACATGTGTAAAGAAAGATCTGAAGTTATGACTACTAATCACCAAGAGATAGTTTCTCAGGCTAAGAACCAAGGTCGAAATCTAGCTAGCTGTCCGGACTTTACGAGAATTGTGAATGAGTTGGAGGTATTTCACAATTACTCGCGTTGTACATCAATGGCATACACCCTTCCTTGCTTATTACAATAAAACACAAAAGATGACTCTTATTTACATTGACTACTCTCTTTTATTTTTGGAACAAGAGAGAATGGAATTGATAAATACTTGATTGATTTTTTTTTTTTTTTTTTTTTTTTTTTTTTTTTGACAAGGAACACTTTTGATACATATACAAAAGGAAACAAAAAATTACATGACACTTTGCAAGAGGTAGCCCTTTTTGATGCACCCAGTTAAATTCGATGGTTGTTTTTCTTAATGTAACCTCCACCTTCTATCCCAACCAACCAAAGAACAAGCTAGTCAAGTTTCGTTCAGTATTCTAAAGTGATTGGCAATCGTAACTTCCTATCAAACACCTTGAAGATCGAGGCCATACATGTATTGGTAGATCGTGCGCGTGCAAATTTCTTATCACTATGTGAATTGTGCTAGAATCAGGGTGCCTAAATATCTAGAATAAGACTCCTAATAATTACATATTTGCACAAGAGTCAACATTTCAAGGTAAATGAGCTCCATTTTTATGATTTTTCATTTTTTTAATTTTTTATTTTGATTTTTCAATTTTTTTGGAATTTTTCAATTTTTTCAAAAAGATGGAGTTTTGTTTTCAATTATGGCATATTATCGTGGTATCTACTCTATACCCCCAAACCTAAACTAAACATTGTCCTCAATGTTTCAAAATATGAACAAAATTATAATACAACATATGAAGAGGATCATGTTGAGTAGAGAAAAAGGAAAGAGAATACCCGATTTCGGCGAAAGCAGAATTAAAACTCCGTTATCCAAGGCAAAACTCCAACATATTCGGAGTCACAATGGATGAGCACAAAATATATACAAAAGGAAATTGAACTAACACATTATCTACAAGAAAATTTGGTTTTTAATGGGATTGGACTTTTTGGAAAAATTTGGTTTTGTCGGGAGACATTTGGAAACTTTTTTTTTTTTTTTTTTTTTTTTTAAAAAAAAAAAGAAAATAAAATTTGGTTTTTGAATGGGAGCAAGCCCACTGTTGGTTCTCTAATGGAATGGGAGGAAGGCTGCGACCCACGAAACACTAAGTTTTAATTTTGAAAGTTTAATTTGGCCCAGTTGGTTAAGGCCCGACGTTTGTTTTAAAACTTTGGTTTCGAGGTCCACTCTTGAGTGGAAACAAGCCCACAATCGGTTACAAGCTCAGCTGGGTTTAAACCCAGAGTCCAAAATACAAGTCCAATGAAAGAATTTAAACAAACCCACAAATTAAACAACACAGCCC
The DNA here is from genome assembly GCF_003573695.1 of Papaver somniferum. NCBI lineage: Eukaryota > Viridiplantae > Streptophyta > Magnoliopsida > Ranunculales > Papaveraceae > Papaver > Papaver somniferum. The sequence goes on from NC_039362.1 coordinate 123,067,621, forward strand.
ACAAAAATTAATTACAAACCCAACAGAAAATAAAAAAAGCCCAAAAATTGGCTTTAATATTACAAGCCCACAATTAAAAATTGGAAGCCCACAATTCGGGTTCTCTTAAATGGGTTACCTTTTAAGCACAGCCCAGCTGCTCTGATATTGTTGCAAAAACCCAGTTGGGCTTTGGTTCTTTTCCTTGGTGGCGTCCCAGTAGAGGAAAAACAGGTTCAGAACAGCAGGTCCAACAGCAAATGAAGTGAAGCAGATGCAGATGCAAATGCTATGCAGTGAAATGCAAAAATAGCTAATAAAACTACAAGAAAAACACAGCACCAATCCCCGGCAGCGGCGCCAAAAACTTGGTGGGCCCGGGAAAGCGTATAAAATTGAAGCGAAATGAAACGGGCCTACAGTAATACCGCAAGTGCACGGTCGTCGGTTGTAGCTCGTGCAAGTACGGGTCGATCCACAGAGACTGGGTGTGTTTGGAGTATTTAGCTACTTTGGGCTCTAAATTGCTATTGGGCTATGAATAATCAATGGGCTTTTGAGTGCTAATGGGTTATGAATACCCTTGGAATGAGTTGGGCTTTCAGTGGTTTTGATGGGCTGAACTTGGGTTCAGTTGGTTTCTGATGTGAATTGAACTGGGCTTGATCTTTGGATTGAACTGGGTCTTTGCCTCAGTGAACTGGGCTTCAGTTTGTACAAACAATGGACAGTGGGCTTAGAGAGTTTTTGGTCAAGAAGAAGTGACCAGGAGAGACAGGTAACAGTGAGCAACAATGGCTCTAGGCCAAAACAGCAAAGATAGAGGAAGAAGGCAGTGAGGCAATAATACAAAGGCAGTTAGCCTAAGGCAAAGACAATGAAGAAAATTAAACAAGACAATGACTAAACAGCAAAGAACTAAACAACAATGCACTAAACAAAGCAGTGACAAAAGATTGTGAAAGTGATGAAGATAGTAGTGAAATAATGAGGCAATGGATGATAAAACAATAAACACAAGGTAATAGTGAAGTAAATGTGACAGTACAATGAAACTACAAGCAGAGAACAATGGAACCAAGGCCTAAGCCAAGGGCAGGGGAGATGGTGAAGGTGAAATGGTGAAGGTGAAATGGTGAAGGTGAAATGGTGAAGGTGAGCCTAGGCTCAATCAATCCAATGCTTCACAGGCTTTAGCCTAACATTCACACAAAACAGTAAACAAGAGTGATGAAAGAACACTAGGATGTTGAATCCACCATTAACCTAAGGGATATTCTACTCACAGCTAAGAGAATTACCAAAGTGCTAATTGTCTGATTAAAGCACAACTAGTCTAAGGGCTTAGCAACACTGAACATGAGCTGCACATGATGAAGACTATCTTATTGATTCATGGTTTCATCTAGTCCTAGCATTTGAGATTCAGAACATACATAACAGAAACAGTACAGAACATTACATCAAATGGAGAAACTGAACAATACACAGAACATGGAAAAACATGGATAGCAAAACATGGATAGCAAAACATGAATTGAAAACAAGATAAACTAAAACTGAATTTGGAATTAAAATTGCAAATTAAAATTAAATCTACAAATACACAACAGGGAAGAAAAATCTACCCAAGAGGAACTGGCTAGTCCAGCCCTCATGGGGATACACTGGCTAGTCCAGAGATAAGCCTTTACATCACACCACAGTCCCCTTTTTATACCCAGACACCCAAATTAGGGTTTACAGAAAAATTCCTCAAAAATTCCCAAAACAGTTGAAATTAGGGTTTGGTATTCTCACCTAATTCGCTGAAATCAATCCCAATTAACGTCGACCCATGCCTTGTAATCTCTTCCTGCTCCATTCCCATGCGCCAACTGCTACTCTAGACTCACCTATTTGACTGATTTCTCACCTAGGGTTTCAGAGAAAAGAATGGTGAGAAATCAGTGAAATAGAGGGCTAGAGAGAGGGGTATTAGGTGGTTTAGGTAATATAGGTGGTTGTGATGATGGTATGGTGGTTGCATGGTGGTTGTAGCAGGTGAAGAAGGTGGTGGTGATGATGGTGGTACGGCAGGTGAAGGTGGTGGAGTTGCAGAGAGGGATGAGGTCGATGGAAAGAAGGGGAGGGGCTGTTTGTTTGGGTAGTATAGGGTTTGGTGTTAGAGTGTTCATCGGAGATATCAAGTTGGATGATCTTCGAAGATAGGCCATGGGATGTGGAGTTGATAGAACAATCTGACGGCGAGATGGAGTGGAGCTTGTAGATACCGTCGGATGCATAGATACAACGAAACCGACGGAGAAAGATGGAGTTAGGTACTGTGGTGTTAAGCGGAAGTATTGAGATTTGATGCATAGTCAAAGAAGCGACCGTAGGATTCAAATGCAATCTAATCTGAAGGCTTAGAATTTAGGCACTATGATGTTTGACAAGAACTTCAGATTTTGATGCACTATAGTGAAGCGACCATCGGATGCAGATGTAATCTACGGCTGAAGATGGAGGCGGGTATGGATATAGAAAATGGGTTTGGGTAAGGGTTTTGGGCCTTGGGTATGCCAAGCCCATATCTTCTTTAAGAACAATTCTTCCTTCTTGAGCCCATTCCTAGCTTTTTGGACGTGCGCTCCATTCTTTGCGGCTTCCTTGCGTAATTTCTTCCGGCTTTTCACTACTTTTCTGCTCTTTTCCGCTCCGCAAGTCATCCAGACTTTATTTATTACCTAAAAATGCAAAATTAAGTAAGAAAAATATTTATTCTTGAAAACAATGAAAATACAGAATATGGGATAAAATGTAGAATTACTGCACAAAAGATGAGTTAAATGCCAACAAAAAGGGATAGATATATACATTATTTGGCACTCATCACATCCTACAATGGGAAAAGCATGATGCCGTATTGTGCAAGTATTTTGCATCCAGCCTAACAGGGGAGGCGTTAAAATGGTTCGAAGGTTTACCAAAGAATACAATAACATCCTTCAATCATTTGCAGACTACATTCTTGGGGGCATATGTAAGTAACAATTCTTCGCGACCTGGTATTGAAGACGTGTTTGGATTAAAACAAAGGATTGGTGAAAGTTTGAAGCACCTAACTAAAAGATGGAGGACTATGTGTAGCGAAATGGCTGGCCGTGTGGATGAGAGATATCTTATCTTATCATTTATCAATGCTATGTTCGCAACCAATCTATTTTATATCCAAATTATCAGAGTCAAGAATATAATCACAATGACTAAACTGCGAGAACTTCAGGAAGAGTATATTTCTCTAGAGCAAAGGAAAAATGAAATGGAATCATACCCAGTTGTGAACACCAATTCACAAGCAGTGAATGCAAGCTTATTACCTAAACTAATAAACGCAGTGGCGAGCACTTTGCAAGTACAACAAGAAAAGGTTACGGGCAACAACAATCAACAGAAACTGGTGGCTATGGGAAACCGAGATCAAGAGGAGTATGAAAGAGAAAGAAATTTCTACAATCGTGGTGGAAATAATAAGATTCAAAGACTTGATCAGCCGCAAGAAACTTATGGAGGTCAAAGACAAAATTATAATAGAGGACAAGGAGGTCACAAAGTAGTATGGGAAGAAATAAAAATGCCGCCTCTGAATGCAAGTGTAGAGAAAATATGGGAAGCTATAATTTTGATGGAGAATATACCAACACCATGGAACATGGGAACGGAACCACCTCAAAGCCGCAAAAGTCATGAGTTCTGTTCTTATCATCATTTTCACGGACATACTACAAATGATTGCAGAAGTGTAAAGAGAATTATTCTGAGAATAATAGATCAAGGAAAACTAAACCACTTTTTGGTTGGGCACCTACAATCTCAACCATTACTACCACCACCAATAGAGCATCACAGAGTAAACACGGTGAAAGAGAAGGAAACATTCTTCGTAGAAGTTGGAGAAAAAGAAAAAAATCTATTTTGTCACTCTATTGTACATTCATACAAGACAGTTGAAGATTTTCATGACAATGTTTTGAGTAGAGTGTTCGCAAGAGACAATCATGGAAGAGAAATTACGAATATTGCGAAAATCTCACCGCTAGAGGAATGGCAAAAACAGACTATTTCTTTTACCGCAGAAGAAGTCCCTGAAGGTGGAGAAGTACATGACAATCCATTAGAGGTAAAATTAGAAATTAATCCAAAACCGAAAGAAGATGAAGATGATGAAGCTGAAGACTCATGGGCAATTAACAGGATTCTAATCGATACCGGAAGCGCTGTGAACATCTTATTCTATCATACTTATAAAACTATGGGAGGAAGAGATGATGATATTATACCATCTACATATAAGATATATGGTTTTAATGGTACTTGCAACAAGACTAAAGAGGAGGTTACTATGCGAATTCCATTGAAGGGAATATCTTCTGAAATCCTGTTCTGTGTTGTTGACGTAGAGTCACCCTATAATGCATTAATTGGTCGACCTTGGCTACATGGGATTCTAGGTGTAGCTTCAACTTTCCACCAATGTATTAAATTCCCTCACCCCAGAGGTGTATGAATCATAAAAGGAGATTGGGTTGAAGGAAAGAAATGTTACGAAACTGAGGTAGAATCCTGCGAAGGAAGAGCAAACAAGAAGGAAAGTTGGCGACGCAAAATCAAAGAGACGCAAATAAGTGAGAGATTGATGGTGGATGCAATCGAACGAAAAGAAGAAGAAATGTTGTGAAACAAATGCTAGCTCAGAATAAGAAATGGTGAACGTACCACTGGTAGCTCAAGGAATGAGACCTAAAAACTACAACCTATGTTTTACCTACAAGTATACAGGGTCTTGATGAAGATAGAATGTAAATAGAAGGTTTGTCCACAGGGACTTGGAGGATTTGCTAAAGTTTTCTAAATTTCTAAAGTTATCTGAATTCAAAAGAAGGTACTAAGGTTTTTGATTCCACTACTTGACCCTAGGCTAAGGAAATTATGATGCAATGTATGTCTTGTTCTTTCATGAAAGACTACAATGAGGATTCTACTAACTATCCTAACCAAATTACCCCTAGCATCAGTTGTCTTTAATCAGCACAACTAATCACAGGCATTTAGCTTCTCTAGCTAGTTTAGCTTAAGGCAATCTCTCTAGTGGATTGAATTCTTGGCCAAAGACCTAGCTCCACTCCTAGTATCAGCTGTCTTCTAACAGCACAGGTGATCACAAGCAGGTAGCCCAAATGGCTAAGCATTCATCCTAACGCAATTCAGCTCAATAAAAGAACATAGAAATACATTAACATTCCTAGCATATGATCAAGAGCTTCCTCTAAACCCTACCAAGTGAATTAGAACATGGACATGCTTGTAATCATGATACTAACAGGTATAAACATGCTCCACATTACACAGCATACAATTCACATTCAACCTTTATGCATAAGAGAGATTCAACATGGATGAATTGAAAATGAATTTCGAAATTAATATTGAACTGCAAACATTGATCACTGGCTAGCCCAGAGATGCCGAATTTTACAACCCCTAACACCCTTTTATAGTTACAACAAAAAAAATTCCAAAATCCCCAAATCAGTGAAATTAGGGTTTTACAAAAAATCCTTACCTAATCTCTGAAAACGATTGATAGCTCTCACCCATGCTTCCTTGTCGTCTGCTGATGCTACCCATGCCTTCGATTTATCCTCTAACCTTACCTATTTCATCAACTCCTAACCTAGGGTTCCTGTGAGATGAAACGATTAGGAGGTGATGTAATAAGTGGCTAGAAAAGTAGGTCTTGGTGGTTAGAAGTGATGATGGCTCGAGTGGTGGTGGTTGAGTGATTTGGGGGGAGAAGATGGTGGTGATTGAGTGATTTGGGGGAGAAGATGGTGGTGATGGAGACAGCGTCGCTGTTGCAGAAGAGGGGAAGAAGGAGACTGCTCGATGGGTTTTGGCTAGGGTGTGTTTGTTTTGGGTATATGGTTAGGTTGTTCGAGTGTGAGGCGGGTAAAACAAATATTGATGTCTTGCGAAGCTGAGCCGTGGGATAATATCTTCTGGGACGGATCTAACGGCGAGATGGAGACAGATCATGAGCGACCGTTGGATGCCTGATACAACGAAACTGACGGCTCAAGATGGAGTTAGGTGATGTAGTGTTAGAAAGGAGCTTCAGACTTTGATGTAATGGCGATGCTGCGACCGTAGGATACTGAGATGATCCAATCTGACGGCTAGAAAGAGAAACGGGTATGGATATAGGAAATGGACTTGGGTGAGGGTTTTGGGCATTGGGTATGCCAAGCCCATATCTTCTTTAAGAACAATTCTTCCTCTTCAAGCCCACTTCTAGCCTTTTGGTCTTGTGCACAACATTCTTCGCGGCTTCCTTGTGTAATTCCTCCCGGCTTTTCACTACTTTTCTGCTCTTTTCGCTCCGCTATTCATCCAAACTTTATTTATTACCTAAAAATGCAAAATTAATTAATAAAAATATTTATTCTTGAAAACAATGAAAATACAGAATATGGGATAAAATGTAGAATTAATGCACAAAAGATGAGTTAAATGCCAAGAAAAATATATAGAAATATGCACTTTTTAGCACTCATCAATCACTACCAAGGAAGCAGTAGCAGAAAATAACAAAGAAGCAGAGAATGACAAAGGTAATAAAAATAAGAAGTGTATGAATGATTGATTTGTTTCGACACTCTCGTAACAAGTAAAATTCTCAAAAGTACATTTTACTAAATGATAAAAAAAGAGATTGAGAAGTGCAAATACGATGTGATGATGTGCGAGAATCTCGCAGAGATAATGAATTCTACAAAAGACAATCAGAGAACAATGACAAAAGAGAAAGGGGCGAACCTTTATGGCGTACACCCTAGTTCGCGAATACAATTTCGCAAGAGCTAAATGTAAGACCTAAAGTACGTCATATAAGGGGGTACCTGTTGCATGGCTCAGGGAAAGGCTACACCGCCCCCGAAACCTGAGTCGTGGAGATTTTGGGTCAATAAAGCCCATCCGGGAGAGGCACCTTGGATTCTCAACTTAAGCATATGACTTAAGTTGGGTGACTAAGGTAATAAGGACTCTCCCAAGGAGTGCAGAATCTGACCAAGGCGCCGAGGTACACGGTTGAGTCAAGAGTGCCAGGGGCATCTGGAGCGTACCTTGCCATTCTTGACAAGTCTTGGTTTATACTGCGCTCGGCCCGAAGAAAACCCCACTTAGGGTGCAGTCTCGTAACCATAATCCCTATAGGTAAAAGGGATAAGAGCCTGCGAAAACAACTGGTTGTTGTTAAGACCGGATGGGAGGAGCCAACCTTGTATGGTAGAGGTACGCCTCCTTGAAGGGGCAACCAGGGGGGAGATAAGGGCGGCACCCTCCATTTTGGAGCTGATAAGTGTCTTAAGACGCAAATGTCATGAGGATTTTTATTCACAAGGGTATTAAGGCTTGTCATATTTGTGCGACAATCATCAAGAGGCAATAATACAAAAGAAAAATATAAGACGAGATCAGTGGGTTTTCGCATGAAAGTGCGAAGACGTCCTGCGATTTCGTCGCAAGACGGCAATGTAATGGGGATTTATTTTCACAAGAATATTTAGGCCTGTCATATTGTCTCAACATTCCTGAAGAGGCAATAATACAAAAGAAAAAGTTAAGGCAAGATCAATGGGTTTTTGCATGAAAATGCAAGGACGTCCTGCGATTTTGTCGCAATGACAAGAGGTGGCATAATAAGACCTTTAACTAGGAAGGAAAAATAAGACCACACAGGAATGAGATTTTGAAAAGAATCAAAATTCACTTCGCATATGATTGCGAAATTATACATAAACAATTGCGAAGTTGAGGCACAAAATAAGAAAAATCTGCAAAATCTCTCATTTGGATACCAATAACAGAGGCAAGTATGGGAATGAATGAAATTAGAAAATGTTATTTGTCTCCACATGATAGATTTACGCAAAAATTCAAAAATTAATGACTATGTTGATTAACCATATTGCAAGTAAGAATTGTTTTAATGAATGCAGGTCGAAATGAAAGAAACTCATATATTAAGGAATATGGGGAACCAAAAGAATTCGCAAATATACAAAAAGAAGGAATAAATGTACAAGTATTACAGAAGATCAAAGAAAGAAACAAAGACTACTTCTTAGTTGATCCTTCATCATCTCCATTACGCTTGTTCTCTTCTTCGTCTGCATCAGAACCTTTATCTCCATCAGAACCTTCATCACCATCAGATTCTTCATCATCAGCTTCGCTATCAGAGATGTTCAGACTATGAATGTTCTTTAGGATTTCCTCCAAGAGACAAGGATAATCAGAGTGAGTAATACTATGGTCATCACAAACCATTTGAATAGTTTGATTACGAAAGTGCAGAGCGTCGTTCTTAAAGTTCGCAACAATGATCTTGATTTGATTCTTTAATCTAGAATATTTATCGTTGCGAGTAGAAAGATTATTTGCGAGTTCCTCTTTTTCAGCTTCAAGTTCCTCAACTCTTTGGCGATATCTGCTTTCAGATCCTGCGAAGCATATAACAATTAATCAGTAACTTGATAAAAACTCGTGAAAAACCAAAGATTAATAAAGAAAAACAGTTAATGACCTTCTCTCTCAGAAATCATATCTCTAATCAAGGTTTTATGCTCAACTTGGAGACTAACATTTACACCTAAATCTTTTCTAGCGTTATCCAAGATTGTCGCGGCCCAAGTGAACTCATCATCACTATTTATGAGAAGACGAGAACGAACTTGGTTTTTCCTCTCGCTAAGCATATCATTTTGACGATTGGCTTCATCTCGTTCAAGTTGAACCTCAAGAAGAGTCTCTTGGAATTTCGCCAAAGCCTTAACACCTTGATCAGAGATACGATCTTTATCATCTATAAGTTTGCTAATCTTGGTTCTTAATTCATTGATATTCTCTTTAGAATTGAGATAAAAACGTTTAAATTGGTTGGCTAAACCTAAACTAGATCTATGATCAATCTCTAAGAGGCGAAAATTGTATTTAAGTTCATTCAAAGGCAGAGATGAAATTTTATCATTAGAGAAACTATTCAAAGATTTATTAAGATGTTCAAGAAGAGTGTCATTATCTAAGGCATCGGGAAATGAACGAAGAAGAATGGCTTCATCAGAAAGACCATAAATGTCTGCAAAAAGGATTAATCAAATAAGATAAGACAATAAGATGAATGAATGAAAATAAAGGAGAAAAATTGCATACCATAAAAGCTGATCATTAGGTTTTTGAAGAGTAGAGATTTTGTTCCTTTGCGAAGAAGTGTCGGTTTCCAGTTGTTTGTTCTTCCCGCGAAGACCTTTGACTTCAGCTTCTAATTGTTCGTTCTTCTCACGAAGACCATTAGCTTCAATTTCCAGTTCCTTATTCTTTGTACGAAATTGAAGATTCTTCTTTTCAAGAATTTCGCGTGTCCTCTCAAGATCTGAGGTAACAGCGAAAGAAGCTTTTCCAGTCTGCGAGAAAATACAAGAAATGCTAAAATAAAAAGAAATTTTGAGTCACAATAATGAAGAAGTAAAAAGACGAAGGCATACCAAACTATTGAGAGAATTTAGGAAGCTAGGAGTCACTGATCTGGAGACCCCACGAAGAGAACTATCACCATCCAACAAATGAGTATCGCAAATAGTTGCGAGAGATTTGCATATACTGGCGAGGTAATTATCTCCCATCCCTTACCAAGAATCAGAGAAGATACCAGATAACTGTGCCATAGAGGATTCAGGTGGAGAATCTTTATTCGCAACAGAGTCGTCATCATCATCTTTGTTGTCTTCATCATCTTCAGAACCATCAGGGAAATGAACATCTGAAGGAGGAGGAGAATTCCCTCTCTTTCTTTTCTTTTAAGAGGATGCATATGATTTTCCTTTGTGAAGAATATCTTTACCCTTATCACCAGCCGTCGCAGCTTTGGTGGATTCTTCTACTTCAGCAATAATATTCACACACAAATGAAGATTAGAAATAGAGGCAACAATATATTTTTTAAAATCATAAAAGAATATTTCTTACCTCATCTGTGTATGAGCGAAGAGCTAACAAGGTATTGGCTTTCCCAGTCCTATGGTAGCAATCTTTCAGTTTCTGGATCTGTAGAATGTTGCAAGAATCAGCGAACAAAAGAATAAAGAAAAATAAAGAAATGTAAAGTGGGAGAAACTGGAAGAAACATACCTCTTTCTTCTTCTCGGGCCAAGAAAATACCCAAGGTTGATAAGTAGCGAGATTCTCAGGAAGAACATTTGACCCAGCAATGTAAGGTCCTTTCAGTATCAAGGGAAAAACACACCATTTATCATCTTTGGATTGGCGAGGGGTTGTGTTCTTACCAGAGTGCCAATCAATGTCATGCATGAGCATTTTATCTTCAGAAATAACATCCTTCCTTTTCAAGCGAATACCCAAGCGAGTATTCTATTTTTTCATGGATATTAATTCATAATTTTCGAAGAAATTCGCTACTGTATACTTCTCAGCGACTATTTCTAGATCTACGAATTTAGGATCCCTAAGTTCTTTGGAATAAAGAGATCATTTACCAGCACCGCGGTTAGCGAACTCCAGCATCAGACGGATGCAATCCCCACTCAATTGGAAGATAGCTCGTGAAAACCCAGAGTGAGCAAGAATTTCATAAAACAGAGGAATATCTGGGTCATAAAGAGGAATGGGGAGACCTGCGAGAATTCGACCCAGCGAAACTATGATTGATTTATCATCACAATGTTGATAAAAGAAAAGTTTGATAGAAAGAATTGACTTGGCACTTTCACCAGGAATGGTAGAAAGTGTGAAACCCTTCTCAACAAGATCTTTTTGAACATCCTTTGAGATTTTGTCATGTTTTTTTACCACTTGGAGGCATATATGAATATAGAGTATGGGAATGGATGAAAAGTAGGAAGATTGAAGAGGGAAGAATTACAGTAGCAGAACTTACGGAAGAACAATAGAGTTGCAGAGATGAGAGAGTAAAAAGAGAAGAGAAAGGAAAAAGAAAATGGAAAGAAGAGTAAGAAGAATATATAGAGAATATTTTTTTTACTCAAAGAAATAAACACCATTAATGCGAAAAGACGTGAGCGGTTGAAAAGCAGCGGTTACAGAAGACGTGTCAAGAAATAGATGGAAGAAATGATACGTGCGATAAATGCAGAATATGAAGAGATGGACAGCTGCGGCATTTCTCACATCATTCTCTACTTCGCAGAGAAGATATGAGAAGAGGCAAGATGTAGGATCATAATCTCGCAGAAATAATGCCTCAGCGAAATTATTAACAACACAACACAACAATGTCGCAGAACAACTTCAGAAATGACATAATAAACGACGTCAACTAAATCATGAGAAAAATGTGATGGTCCTGCGAAAATTAGGGAATTTTCGAGGTTAACATTTGTAAGGTCGCGAGAATGTCGCAAACCATATCCTAAAATAAAGGACAGATTAGTCGTCATCCACTATGTATTTCCCTATAAATAGTCATTCAGTTGTAAAGAAAAGGAGAGATATCTTTTTTGACTGAGAAGCAAGTAAATAGGAGAGGGAAAATTTAGAACATAGGTTATTTTTGATTCCTTTATCTTTCCTTGTAACATTATTTAAAGATTGATCAATAAAGTTAAGATTGTTAATCCAAAAATGAGTTGAATGTTAATGAAATCTTATGAGGGATGTAGTGTAGGATTTCCTGCAACTACAAAAATGAAGATAATAATATTTGTGATACACCCATGAATCCAAGCTCTTCATTTGATTCCAAAATTTATTTTAGCTAAGACTTCATCCACGAAACTCCAAGACACATGATCAAATGCCTTCTTGAAATCAATCTTGACAATAATGCCCAGAATTCCACTTTTTATTCTTATCCCATTGGGTCCTTCATGCTGCTAAGTAACATGAAGAAGTTTGGATAAGAAACATCCTAGTTTTATTGCTTTAGATTTTAATAATAATGTAAGAGGTGTGGTCGCACCAAGACTGGCTGCTACTACACCTTGGTCGTTTTTCTTTTATGCACATATATCTTACAAAAACAAATGTTTTTTGTCAAATACGATGGCTATGCATGAGCCTTCCACAGCGATTGACGTCTCCCATTCATTTTGAAATGTGGAGAAGTGCAAGAGACAAATCTCGGCTGAGAATGCACCCACTTTCTACTCCCTAATCCGACGTATGTCAGTCATTCAGGTATAAATTCCGCCAGTTCAAAAGCTTATTTTTGCAACCATTAATTCATCTATTATCCGTTACTAATCAAAATCACCATTGAAAGGCGCATTAACCACCCTGTTACGCCTCATTATATCAATCCTAAGGTTTCTGAAACACTCGATCAAATGTTCAAGGATATAAACTCTGCCTATGTATCCCAACATTTCACTGGAAAGCGTAACATCTCTGCGAAAAAGGGTTATTGGTGGTGTTGTTGTCGTTTTTCTTTCTCTTGAAGGTATGTGTCGGGTTCTTCTAACTCATTACCGCTGTATTTTTTTTATACCTTGGTTTCACCATTTCATGAGTTGTTGTTAACATCTAACTGTGGTCTTTGGTCTGAAGTAATCCTCCAACTCCAACAAATACGTTGTTCCAAGTTTCCCCGCTCAAAGATGAATAATATGTATTTTCCTATCAAGTAAAGATCGTTTAAATTTAATGCACCAGTTGGTTTTACTTGAGGTTGTAATGTTTTCGATGAAATGACTCAAAGAAATGTATATTGTTTTGAAAATATATTGATGGGGTTGTATGACCATCATCTCATTGATTTATATTTAGGTTGCAGAATTCATATGACCATCATCTCATTGATTTATATTTAGGTTACAAAATTCGCACTCATCTTCGATTATTATTATTTTACTTATTTTTTATGGGATGAGATTTAGTGAATAAACTTTGATGTTCTTTTTGGTTGACAGGGAAAAATACCCGAAGTAGTAGAAACGGGAGAAATCAATGATTTCATAGACAGATTTGAGTTTTGAATCATATTGTCTTCTTAACTTTTTCCTTTTTAATGAAACTTTTTTGGTTGGTTTATTACATGGGTGCTTTAAATTCTATTATGAAACTGAGTTTCTGTTATTTTCTATACAAACTCTTTGCATAAAATAGATTTCATTGTTTAGTGAGGCGGTCGAGATAGCACCAAAGAAGGGAGCAAAATAGACATGATTGTATTAGAAATAGGTAGCATTTTTAAGTACCAGAAGGAAATATTTCAAGCCATTCCCACACGCGGTATCATAGACGGTTGTAATGAAAATGGTAGCGGACAGTGGAAGTTACATTCTTAAATTCAGATTCATAAAATATGGTTTCAGGTATCATAAGAGGATTGTTAATTGAATACAACATGAATTAATTGGATAGATACACTATATTATTATATCCAAGGTGCTGCGACTAAAGATCAATAGTTTAGAGTTACAGTTGCAATGCTATGTCCGTAGTTATTCATCTCCAAGTTCAAGTTTTTAAGTAATTATCACATTAGAAAGAGGTTCTTTGGAAGAAAATTATCTCCAGTAGTGATTTGTGTATAATTATATTTGGTTATGGAATGCCACTAAAACAATTTTATGCACTTATATGTGTAGCCACATACTGCAATTTTGTAACCAAGAGATATAATTTTTACTAAGCTTGGAGACATTTTTCCAGCCGATACTTACCTTCTAGAAGGCATCCCATCAAAAGCGATCATGTAAACCTTACTGATTTGGTTAGAGAAACGCCCCCGTAGCTTTCCATTTCAAGGAATAATAGCTATTTTTATTCCTATATTTTAATTCTTCTACGTAGAATTGATATTTGATGTAGTCTACATTTATTGGGAAATCTCTTACTGTGACAGAGAAGGCAGTAGAGATGAAGTTTATTTGATATATGTAGTGTGCATTTAGAGTATGCGTATTTTCTTTGGGTCCAGAAGTATTATCTAAGGTTAATGACTATCAAAGTCCCTTTGTATATTAGAACTATTTGTGATTTTTCATAATAAACCAATGCATATGCATGTCGGAGGCTTGGAGCCGTAGGCTGTGTTTTTTTTCTTCTTTTTGTGAATTTTGGCCTCTAATGGTTTCAGTTTCAGGCTGTGCTCAAGGTACTCTTTTTGATGACATTTAAGGTTATCTAGGGAGCCATATCAAGAAGTTATTCGCGACCAACCATATAGACGTTAAGTTGAAAATAAGAATCAGAACAATTAGTGAGTGTTGGGAGAAGCTCGATGGACCTGAGCTTGATTATTATATCAAACTTAAAAAATTTCATGTACCACTAATTTCATTTTTGGGTGTATATTACGTCTCCGACACCCACCATTATTAACCAGGTGTACATGCCATTTTTTATTTGTTATTTGCTAGCTTATTTTACTCTGAAGGTTTCCTCATGTTGTTGTGAATTAAACGACAAGAACAACAGTTTGTTTTGGTTAATCAGGAAGAGGACAAAAAATTAGGATTTGCATGATCCCTTTATTTTTAATTTGTTTTTGGCTAACTTCATTTGGTCTATTTTATTTTTGCGGTTATGAGGAAAATATGTTGTCAAGAAAGGAGAAACTAAGATTAGGCTCAAGGTAAATGACGTACAATACTATTTTCATAGTCTGGAATTATGCAGATTATATCCAAGGTGATTGTTTTAACGGTTTTAGTGGCGGCAATGATTATCGGAGTAATGAGTTTTATAATATGCCTTTTCGAGTCGCTTCTATGGTGGTTGTAGTGGGGTTGGTAATAGTGATGGTTTTAGACAAATAGGTGTTGCAAGTAGCTTTACTAGTGGTGAGTCTCCTCCAAATCAATTTCTGTACAGAAACGAAGTTCATTTCGGGTAGAGGGATGGTCTCCTCCAAGTAAACGTTTTTTTTAATTATTTTATTTTGGTATTTTACGAATTCAAGAGTTTCGAATTTTATTCCAATACAACGTACTTATGTTTTCAGAAGCTAAATAAAATGATTTTCAGGGACTAAACAACCTTATAATCTATAACTTGGCGTACCCAATTACTCAACTTATAACCATTGCACAAAGAAAGTGGTGAAAAATAAGGATGAGGTGTGCTGCACAGGGTAGTCTTACCACCCGATCCACATTTCCAAGTTCAAGTTTTTTGTAGGCTCTTTTTTTTACTTCTTTAGGCACTTATTGATTTTTACTTTTAAGTGCAATGTGAACGGAATCATAAGAATGACATTTGGCAATTTTAGATAACCTTACCAATTGAACTAAGACAACATAGTTTGTATAACATGATTTAATGTGTCCCGACTTTACTATACATCATAGCATAACAACTGAAGTGTCTGGAAATATTATCTGATCTTTCACAGGGAGACTTGAACCCCACTTGGGCGGGTGGGACATGTACACTCTCCAAATTTAATGTCCATCCAAGGTGAACATTGTTTTCATTATACCATAAATGACTTCCAAGAATTTTTTGAGTGGGAATGCCAAAGTTAAGCATGTTCATTCGGCTCCGGTTAAAACCCCTTGCCACAAATCATGTTTACTATTTTTGAAAACAACGACTCATTTACTACAAACACCAATCATAAAAAAAAAAAAACCATGAGTTAGGCGGTTCCTATGCAAGCTGGTAAAAAATTTCATCCAACTTTTTCGGTGGTACAAAATGAACGGTGTTCCTACTTTTGAGAAATATTGTCGTATTCAATTTGTGCGATCATACTAAGAAGTTAATCGGTAGGGACTTTAGATGAGTAAATGATTCATTAACTGGCTAGATGGTTGACATGGAAGCTACCATAAGCTTTGAAAAGACTTTAAAAACGAAATGGATTACCTGCGGAGCTTTGAGCGGTGACTGTGACCGTGTTTTCTTTTTAGACTTCAGTAACTATCTTTTTATATTTCTTTGTTATCCTTAGATTTTTCTTCAGAATATTACTGTTACAGATCCAATATCCAAAGCCCATTTTCCAGTAGAACGTACCAGGTTAGGCAGATATATACAGCATGACGATCTTATCTCCAGGATATGGTTAAGTTTCTACACCGGCTTACCTGTCTGGGCAACCTGTCGGAGACAGTATTAAATCTTTGGCACCTTCTGTGCGGCGGGTGGAACAGGGAGTGGTCACACCATTTTAGTAGGATTTACACATTCGCAACCGTTAAAATAGCATATGCCCACTTTATCCCTGCCCAGAGCAAGCAGGGCTACATGGAGTAGTCCTCCCTTTCACGATCCTGCTGCTTCGCAAGTATTACTGTTACAAATATCGTTATGAATTTTTAAAGTTTTAAAGTAATGACTCCTGCAGTTAAAAACGATATGCAATTTTACATACGTAGTTATAACTTATAAATTTATGACAATTTTATTAAATGACTAAGATAAACTACCAACAGATTTAAATTTTGATACCAATCTAAACAAGCATCATATACCAACAACCAGAAAAAATGTAGGTGTTGTCTATGCACAAGAGGAAAATCCGGAGATCACCCTTACCACAACAAATAAAAGTCCGGATTGTTACGGCATGAGTCATATCCTAATTTATCAAAAAAAAAAGGAATGAGCACATAAACAAGCGGATAAAAAAACCATCAAGAACTATGGTTTACTTATGGAGGTGGTACAGTAGCCGCTCAACTATGTTATGGTCGAGCGGCCATTGTTAAGCCATTAGCGGTCTTAGCTTGGTAACTTGGTTGTGATCGATTATATTTGAATCCCCTGTATATATTGATAACTAATTTCATTTTAACTCACACCTTCCCCATATTTTTCTCAAACAGCCTTACACAATTCTCTTCTGATCGCTAACAAGTATTTTTAATCTCCTAATACACCAAGCTTCCCCCAAAGTTCGTGATATCAAGATTACTGTAGAGGAAGATTCATTTATGCATAATAATTATATGTTTCATACATTGGATCCTCTCAATCGTGCACAACAATAAGCTCTTATACTTTGCAAAAACATTTATGAGACTCGAACACCGACAACCTATAAAGTTCGGATCCATAAAAGTTGTTTTAATTATTTTTAATGCAACAAAGTTTGTCCCACGAGATTCGGTCTTGATTTCTTTAGTCATAATCCAACGCCTTGAAGGTGTAAGCTCTTGTACCATCCAATGATTGTTAAATACAATTAACTTAAATATTTGACCCTTTTTTATGACCAATTGGCTAGTAGATGTTACAATTCATCAATTAATAAATTTTTTACAGGTACAATTGATTCAGATCAATTGTCTTAGTTAAAAGGAGAAAACATATATCAATTTATACTAACGTACATAAATAGATACCAATCCGGAACACACCCGTAACTAATCAACTTTTCACATATAGGCATGACTGACATCTCATGAACAACTAGTCAAAGACAGTTACAGTTTAGTATAACATAATTGTAATCTATGAAAAAGTGTTTTTATCCCCCTCAAGCTGAGGTGCCCAGAAGGCAGAACCTTTAACTTGTTGCGCAAATAACGGAATCTAGGATCAGAAAATCCTTTAGTAAAGTGTTTGCCACTTGATCCAAAGTAGAGACGTTTGTGAACTTCCATATGCTTGGACTACTCTCTCTCACAAAGTGAAAATCATCAACTAAATGTTTCATGCATTTATGAAACATGGGATTTGAGGATAAAGAAATTTCACTGAAGTTATCACACCGCAACACTGGAGGAATGGGTAGAAAAACAATCTTCTCTAGTTTTAGATTAGGCAGCAGCAGCAGGACATAGAGTCCATCTGAATTTTGCGAATATGGTTTTGTGTAACTGGAACTCAATCTTATTGTAATTTTGTTTGATGTTTTGTTTTTAATCTACCTCTGATAGATCTCTTTGTACATCCTCTTTTATATTAATAAATCTTCTATTTCAATTTAAAAAAAGGAATGTGTAGAAAAACGTGTAGATCCTTTTGATGAAAATGAGAGATCTGAGTAGTTATAAGGTCAGAACAATAAGATTTGTTGTTTCCAACATACAAATATAAGTGTCAACAAATGAACAACTAAAGACAGAATTAGTCTAACCGTAGATGGTTTAACAATTGGATTAAAAGTTTCACAGTACTACAAACCAGTTTGTTGGTAAAAATCTTGGATACAAGCCTTGCTTTATACCTCTCGAAAGAACCATCTAGATTCTGCTTGATCACAAAGACCCACTTACAACCCACCTAGTTATGAAATGGATCTGGATCATTCAAAGACCAAGTACCAGCACCTTGTAGTGCACTATATTATTCTACCGAAGCACCTCTCTATTTTTGACATTTGTTTGCTTGAGAAAAACAAGTTGGCACATCAGGAGGAGTAAGAGAAGTCAAAGTAGCAGATATACCATGTACATTAGAAACAACCTTTTTATTAAATGTTTCAACCTTACCCTTGGTTACCATTGAATGAGCATTTTGAACTTGTAATGTAACATCAATATAAGCTGTTGAAGAAGAAATAACTGGTGCGGAGGGAATGACAATAGTTATATCAAGACTAGCGGGTGTAGAAGGAATGCCAAAAAAAATTGATAAGTACCTAAGTTACGTAATTTTAGTGTCAATCCCATACTTGTTTTAGTTATAACTATTGCATTACATTATAAATTGTTATAGAAGTCCTAACGAAATGAATTCTACAAATGAATACCTATAAGAATTTGTTCAAACCCAAATTTCTCACCTCCGCCTTGAAGATAATTGAAAGAAAAATCCAATGATAAAAAGATTGGGGTTATTCCGACATCGGAAGAATAAGTTATGGGAAAGACAATATTGAAAGACTTGGGTCTACAGAGAGATGTTCGGCTGGTAATTGTTCAGATCGAGTCAGCCGAACCTCGATCCAAAATATCAAGTTTTTGGAGAAAGTATATAGAAAAATATTCGGCTAAGAGTTGATTAAATAATGAGGGTACTGAGTACAACAAATCTATTAGAGCACTGCTCGGTCGAACTCACAAGTTTTGTTATCTCAAGCTTGTTATCAATGTTAGATGCACAAAACTACATCTTGATTTCTAGTATATTAAAGTCAATTCTCGGACTAGGATTAGAGTATGATAGTTGAGTATCAAACATCACTGAACGACCCTCGAAGATTGAAGACTGAAGATCAAACGAAGACATTTGGAGAACTTCATCGACAAAGAGGTATGTGAAGATTGATCCATCCTATTTACTAACGCATTCACCATATTTATCAGATTATGTCGTATGATTTTAGTAGATTTAACATTGCAAATAAGAAATTTCGAGTCAAGTTTATCTTGATAAATCTCTCGAAATATGATCCAAACAATTGAGGTTCATAGATCCCTAATAATCTTAGTCAAGAATAATTTATTGTTCAAGAGCTATTTTTATTTCAATTTGATCATTTGGAAATAGCCAAAGCAATGATATTTATATCTATGGCGATTGAGAATGTTTCAAATTGTTTAA
Organism: Papaver somniferum; assembly: GCF_003573695.1. Classification (NCBI taxonomy): domain Eukaryota; kingdom Viridiplantae; phylum Streptophyta; class Magnoliopsida; order Ranunculales; family Papaveraceae; genus Papaver; species Papaver somniferum. Next base: position 123,087,118 of record NC_039362.1, read on the forward strand.
AGAAAGTTTTCAAAACTGCTGAGATTTTGGACACAGGGTAGGTACGCATACCCTTGACATCTGAGTTTGGTAATAAGGGAGGTACGCATACCCAGTACGCGTACCATGTAAGGACCCTCAAGCACGTCAACGCTATTTGACCGGCCTAGAGGTGGTCAAGAGACGATTTAGCCGCTAATAACTCGACAAAAACAATAATAATTTGGACATAAAACTAGTATTATTGGATAGATCTCAGAAAGTTACGCGAAATGGACTACAAGAGCGCACAAATCGGATACCGTATGAAGAAGATATCGCACTCGGGAATTTGGATGTCGAAGTTCGACAATAGTCAACCGACATTGACTTCAACGTTGACCGACGAACCCTAATTTTGACCGTTTAATCTTGTCTCACCTTGACCGGACCTTTTTTTTAATGTACCTCTATATAGTAAAGAGTTTTCCCTTAGAAGTTGTATGGATATTGAATAGTAGAAACCTTAACTAGGTTTTGAATTTTTATCGTTTTGAATAAAAGAGTTATCTCTTTTATTTTTTAGCTCTCCTGTGTCACCTAGTTGTGAAGATAGGAAGAGAGGAAGGTGCGGACAAGAAGTTAGTAAGAGAAGTAGGAGGTGTTGGTTTAGGGAGAAAACAAAGAGATTGAGGGAAGGTTGATAAGTTAGTTTAGTTCTTCATGAAAATAGATTATTATCATCTAAAACCTAAGGGTGTAGACATTAGAGAAATGGATGGAGTTTTATTTTTAGAGAGGATAGCAAGAGGGATCATATACACATATATGTAGCTAGAGTGAGATTAGGAATCCTATATTTTGTACTTTTTTAAGAAGAAGAGGAAGAAGTGATGTAATTATAATTAATTGATTTCATGCATGATGATGATTGGAAATGATCATGGAACATTCTTTAAAAGCCAAGTTAGTCTATATTAACAACGATCAATTTGAAGGATGAACCGGTGTATTGAGGAATACAAGGTAGACGTGGCTTATCATCAAAACAAGTGGGAACTATGTAACCTTCTTGTAATCATTGAGCTTTCTCTTTATCTGCGAGCATGATGAGTCTTTACTATCTGTGTATATGATTGCGTGTACTTTTATATACTATTTTTGTATCTTTGAGTATGATGTATATGTTGTATTTGTATGTACGATGTTTGCTATGATGTGTTTGTGCGTGATATGCATTGTGAGATTTCCCTGCGAGGAGTGTCTGTGTTTCCCCACGGCTCTTAGATTAGTTAAGCAATGAGGTAATTCATCAGTCAATAATATTATTATAGTAGGACGGTAAGTCATCCGTTTTAATATTATTATATATTTTTCATTAGTAAGGCGGTAATTCATCCGTTTTAATATTATTTCTTATTAATATAGTACGGCGGCAACTCATTTATCTGATTATTATCTTAGTAGGGCGGTAATTCATCCGTTATGATATTATATATACTATTCCATTTGAGGGAAATCACTCGTGTGCATATTATGTTTGTTTGACTAACTTTCTGATCTTGATGGTAATATTCTGAATCATGGTTTGTATGGGCACTCTGTGTGGACGATGTTATTATTGTTGATTAGGGTTGCTCTCGCGTCGTTTTCTCTAATGAGTTTGGCGAGGTTAGAGTGACACTTGCTTCGTGTTGCATAAATTGTTGAATGATTAGTTCTTCTTGTTTATTTCAAGTTATATTCTCTTAGAACTGTGAAGCATATTAGTGATTACTTGAGAGTTACTTGTTTCCATTGAGCACACTTTTAGGATGATGTGCTCATATGTTCCCACTTCAGTGTTTTTCAGTTATCAGAAGAGATAGCACACTCGAAGATATTCGTTTTTGTAGTTTATAGATCTACCAATTTAAGAACGTTATGTATCTTTTACATATTTTTATTTCTGGTTTATTTGTAAAACAACACATTAATATATTCATATCATCTGAGAGGTTCTCATTTATAAAGTATCAGAGAGTTTGGGTTTATCTTAGCTCACTTTACGTAATTACGATACTTAAATCGATAGTTTAGATTTGATACTTCAATTAGGATGTAATCCTATTATCTAAGCAGGTTTAAGAGTTGGGGCGTCGCATACCCTAAGGTTCTGAGTTTGTGAATGAGGGGAGGTACGCATACCCCAAGGGCCCGAGTTCGTAAATGGCTAAGGGTACACATATCCAGTACGCGTACCCTAGAAGCCCGAGTTCACCAACTGGTCCATAGGTATGCGTACCCATACATATACCTGTCCAGTACAAACTAAGCATATGCTCATAAACTATTTTAATAAATATGTTTGGCATCGCCACAACTCTCATAAACACTTCTTTGACAACTTTGTTCACTAAATTACTTTGTGTTTGTGAATCATGTTTTAAGTCTTCAGTGTTAATGAACACGATTATGCTTATAAGTTCATAAGGCATATTTGCAAAGAACTATCATTATATACGGTTCCAGAATGCTGGACTATAATGTATATTCTTCTGTGTAATTTCAAGGAACACTTCTCACATGTTTACATGAATTCCTAATCAGAATTTTATTTAAACTAAGAAAATGTTTGCTTGAATGTCAATTTATCTTAGCTTGAATTCAAAGATACCTATATTCTTGAAAGTCTATGAATAGAAACACTCAAACAACTAGGAATTCCAATCCCTGACACTTCTGTATCCTAGTTGCTTGCTAGAGTCATCCTCTATTAACCTAGATTTCCTATATACATAATTAGGTTTACATCTTAAATACTTCACTTAGGGATTCGTGAAGACAGGTCCGACTATGTTTTACCTCATAGTTCTTATATCCTGATTTTGTTCGTATTGATCGTCGAGGTTTTCGTCAATCTCCGATCAAGAACAATATAAATAGAAATCGCAAAGTTTTCTTTGTCTCAGACTTTGCGATTCCTTAAGATATATATCTAAAACTCTACTTTATTGATCGGATTTGATTGTTATTTAGAGGTAGTAAGTAATCCAGGATTCTCAGCTAAATGAGTGTAAGTCTTCCGGATTCATGAGGTTTGTCGTACTTTGTCTATTGCAAAAATATTTCTAAGCCTTAATCTAAAAGATATGATAGGAAATAGAATATGCTTTTCTGTTAGAGTCAGATTGGTACCAAAAGTATTCACTTAGGTTGAAGCAACTCTTAGGCTGTAAAGGACGTCAACTAAGGGAATCAATTGCGTAGAGCCTTGTGAGGTTCGAGAGACGCAAGGAGAACGACTGCATATAATTTTTTTGGATAGTTAATTCGGTCGCAACTACATTCCAGTTCGAAGTATGATAGTAGGCTAGTGTTGTACTAGGTCCCTGGGTTTTTCTGCTGGTGCAGTTTTCCTCGTTAACAAAACTTCTAGTGTCATGCGTTTTTCCTTTTCCATATTATATTGTTTTATCTTTATAATAGGAATAACACAGATAGCACATATTCAATCTAGGTAGTTTAAGTCCTTATTAATTATGATCAATAAGAGTCTTTTTCTTGTTGAATTCGTATATTAAAAGATAGATAACAAGTTTCATACTTGGCAGAATTTGGATCCTCTTGATTTCAATACGACTAGATTGATCTTGGATATTGATTTGTGACATCGTCCAAGAACTCTTCCACACAACCAGGCTCACGGATATATTGATTATGGAAGAGAAAAATAATATGCATATTTTTCAAGGATCTTTAATTAAATTTACTTGCAATTGTATTAGGTTTTGCCCATACAGGTTGCCGAACGAAAAATTTGGTAGTTTACTTGGTACCCTCTCCTTTTCACAATTTTTTCGATATCAACCTACACAGGCACGCCTTTTATAATCTTATAGAAACAATAACTGCTAAAATATTATTTCAACAAGGTGTAAATAAGTAAATAGTCAGAGTTCGAAACAAAACTAACTATTTGATCGTTATCAGCTGATTAACATATAAATAAAATTACTTAATTATAACTTCAACAGTAATTATAATGGGAAAGGTAAAATAATGGCACGGCACACAATATTTTGTTAACGAAAAAATCTGCATGGAAGAAAAACATGGGGACTTAGTCCAATTTTGAATACTTTGAGAATTAAGCCGACATACGAATTGAACACCGCAAATTCATATATATGAGACCAATTAAACACTCATTCATTACTCAGTTCCTTCCAAATCCATGCGCCTACAACTTATTTGGCATGCACACGTGAATCCGAAGACAGAATCCACTATCTTGAGTTATGTCACTGCTGTGAAGACTTATGTTCTCAGCTCCTTTGGATCGTAACCTGAAATAGCAAAGAAATAAATTCGTTTAAGTAACTGACTCACTTATAGATCTCCCAAATAAATTTTAGATCAACGATAAAGTAGAGTAAAATATCTTCCGTTAATCAATATAAGATCCTTTAGTTAAAGATCAAACAAAGAAAATGATTGTCGAAATAATCAATCTTAGTGAAAAAATTATATCCAAGCAACATAACAATAAGAACCAACTAGAGTATTTACACAAGTATTATGTCTATAAGAGACGTCAGACTATGTGGCCGCTCCATAGGAAATTTAATGAATACTACTCTGCCAAGAGGAAGGACGTGAAGCGTTCTTTTAGTGGTCTAAAGTCCAAATGAGGTACAATTAGGAATTCATGTCGTTACTGGTCTCCTCGTAACGTAAATACAATTATGAGAGCTTGTTTAATAACGCATAACATGTGTGTGGAGTGTGAATATCGTGATAGGGGATAGGCAACGCCTCCCGTACAAGGTGATGTGGTAGGAGCACATGCGTATTTGACAAGTCATGACCGGTGGATACACAACAAGGAGATATAACCGAGCACATTTGGCAGAGTCACGTGCAAGGATTGCGAGACGGTCAACTTGGCCCCGCTGAGGTACAGGAAGCCCTCCCCATTTCTGATGACGGTATTACCGATGTGGATAAGAAGGCGGACGTTTATCCAACTGATGATGATATCTTTTATGAGAATGGATTGTTTAATTTCCTAAGACTTATGTTGCATTATTGTTTTATTTCTGCACTTATAAAAGATATAACTGATGATTGTTTAATTTCCTAAGAATTTTTCTGCACTTATGTTTTATTTCCTAAGACTTATGTTGCATTATTGTTTTATTTCCTATTATTTTTTAAGTTCTTAAATTTAAAATCAAATTATACTTTAAACACCAAGTACAATTTATTTTTGATTAGATTAGCACTTTTATTATAAATTAAGCTTAGATGTTCACATGAATATGATTTTTTATTATGAAATTTACATTATTCAGACTCCGATACGCGTGTGATCCTGTAATGAAGTTACATTTGATGTAACTTTTAACAAGGTGGTTGTCTTCCTGTAATGAATATTGAGCCATTCAATATTTTCTGCCTGTAGAAAAAAAACGCAAAATTCAAAAGATTGGGGACAGCAAATTGATTCACGATTATAGTTTATTTCAGGACGGCAGAGAAATTAGCTGTTGCCCATAACTACACTAATAAAATTCAAAAAGGTTCGTTGAAACACACCATCGGATTGTGTGAACCGTTGATGATCTAACGACGTCAGACGCCCACTATAACAAATTCTCCTTTAGGAACCGTTAGATCACCAACGGGGCTATCAATCTGAAGGTGTGTATCAATAGGCCGTTTTATAATTCCAACGTTCGTATTTTGCACACTCTATAAATAGAGTTTGGTTTCAACCAACCCAAACACACCAACAAAATTTGTAAACCCCATTCATTCTTCTGATTTAATTTCTCTCATTCGAAAACTACCTTTCCATTATCAAACATGGCTAAATTTACTAGAAATGAAGATGTTGCAGTAATCGGTGCTTGGTGTGCGATAACAAGTGACCCGATTATAGGTAAGGGTCAAGAAGGGAGAGAGTTCTGGTCCCGTATTGTAATTGAATACAAGGCACAATGGCGGGGCGACACCAATGGGACTACCAAGTCCCTCTAGCAAAGAGTCGACACTTTGAAAAAAGAGGTTAAAAGGTTTGTTGGTCATGTTAGACAGTCTTTCAGGAATATGGCCAGTGGAGCGAACCCGGAAATTGCAGTGAGTTTGAAAACATTAATTATTTCATATATAATAATTCCTGACGACCTAACACTAATACCATTTTATAAATTTGGATGCAGTGCCAGGATGGCGAAGTGTTATACGAGGATGATAAGGAACACGGAAAACGTTGGAGACATCAGCAGGTTTTTGAAATTCTGAAGATGCACTTTCCAAGGGAATATGATCTGTCGATCTTAGATCCTCAAACTTCAAGCCAAAGTACCCAACCAAGCCAACCGATGAGCGAGATGGAAGATAATGATGAAACGTTGCATGATTCACAAAATACCGGCGGTGAATCTTTGGATTACACCCGAAGAAATGCTTTTTATCGTGAACAAGGTCCCCCAAGGGGCCTTGGGAGAGTACAAGCAAAACAAAATAGACTAGAAGAAAGAAGGACAACTGAAGGATTGAACCAGGCGTTATAATATTTTAAACAAAGGAACGACGAAGATTACAATGAGAGAAACAAGAAGCTCAATAAAGGATGGATTTTCTTCAAACAGACGATGCTGGTCCATCTATTAGAAAATTATCAGCCAACAATGAATTGTTAGTAATGAACCACCAGCGTGAAACTGACATGAGATAATGTCAATTGATAAGAATACCATGTACGACGAAATTGAAAGGGACTTTATCGTGGGAATGAAAAACGTGATTATGATTCGTCGTGGGTCAAACCACCGCCATACCAAATGTCGAACAGTTAGTTGCATTTATCTATTCTTATGAGTTTAAGTATTTAATTACCTGGTGGCATTATGTAAGAAAGTGGTGGGATTAGAACAGGAGAGAGAGAGAGAGACTCCAGCGATTTTGTGACGATTTCTTCCCGGTGATTGAAAACCAGGATTTGATCTTCGTCTTTCACCGTGATTTCACTCATACAATCTTACTCTCTCCCTCCTTGATACTATTTTCTATTCATGCAATCATTCAACCATAGTTTTTCTAGGGTTTTTGTTTTTTATACGATTACAGGATCCTTCTTTTTGAAAAACTATGCCCAGACCGAGAAGAAGTTCATCATCTTCTTCTCGAACCCTAACCCCTGATGATTCCGATATAGAAGCCTTGTCCCAATCCCCTCCACCATCTCAGACTTCAACCATCCCATCATCTCAGAGGGATAAACTCAATTGTCCCTTTACACATTATGAGGGATGCCAGAATGGAACTGGTGGTAGAGGATACGCTAAAGGTGCACTATACAAGCATACATCATCATATCGACACTTCCGTACTGACGCAGACATGGAGAATTACAAGGAGAGGATTAGAAATAATATCGACTGTTACAATGCTTGAGAAGAAGTTCGTACAGACATGCGTATGTGGTTGTGCATTAAATGCCTATGCATTCATGCATGCAAAAAACCTGTAGAGGTCTTTGCTGGCCCTCTCAATGTTTCTGGCGCAGATTTTCTCATCCACGGTGTTTCGAAACCACAAGGCAGCAGTGGCGCTTCTACATCTGTGGTTATGCTTGGTTTGGAATCTGTTGAAGAAGCCGTAAATCTCACAGAGGAGATACTCGATTTTCTTTTCCGTATGAAAATTACAACAATGGTAAGTATCCCCCCTCCGTGTCGTTTACAATTCTCCAGAACCCTTAAATCTGCATTGGATGATGTTATTGCACAACCATCAAAACTGGATGTATGGCTTGAGATTCTTCTTTTACCGATCTGCACTTTAAATCTGTAGGTCCCAAAGTGTTCCGCAGAGGAACGTTCAGGTACTTGTAAGAAGCTGCAAATTTCAGCCATCAATCAGGCTCTGGTAAAATGGAATGAGCCACAGGGGTGTTACCATTTGATACAAAAGTTGCTTGATATTTCTAAGCCTAAACCAAGACCCACTGCATCCGTCAAGAAGCAAAAGAAATACGCTAACATAGAGGTTTGTCGATGGAAGATTAGCAATGGACACTACTCTGCAGCAATACGCATCCTATCATCAGATGGATTTGGACCCTCCACCCCTGCCACTCTGCATGAACTCCAACTCAAACACCAAGAGGTACGGACTCCGGTGATTCCCACATCACCTATCTCAGTTGAAGCTCGAGCAGTCGATGCCAAATACGCCTTTGCATCCATTAAAAGCTTCCCCAAAGGCACCTCGTGCGGTAGGGATGGATTACGTGCGCAACATCTACTTGATGCCATGGGTGGACCAGCAGCATCCATTGCAGATGAACTCCTACACTCCATAGCTCGAGTCTTAAACTTATGGATGAATGGTAAATGCCCTGGGGTACTTGGGAAATATGTTGAAAGTGCACCGTTGACTCCACTGCTCAAACCAGGAGGAGGCATCAGTCCCATTGCGGTGGGAACAATCTGGCGTAGGCTATGCTCAAAGCTAGCAGCCTCTTCAGTTTTTAAAGAAATGGCAGCGTATTTGGGTTCCTATCAATTTGGGGTTGGAATTCCCTGTGGTAAAGAAAGTATCATTCACGCTGCCAACAGGTTACTAGAACTGAAAGCTAATGACCCCAGCATGACAATGTTATTAATCGACTTCTCAAACGCTTTCAATTTAGTTGACATGTCAACTATCATCAGAGAAGTAAGAACTCGTTGTCCCAGCATCGCAAGGTGGGTTGAATTCTGCTATTCATCTCCGGATAAGCTTTATTACAAAGAGTCTGCCCTATCTTCAGCACAAGGTGTCCAACAAGGAGACCCCCTTGGCCCTCTTCTGATTTCTCTAGCACTCCAACCTATCGCCGAAATGATTGCTACGCAGTGCTCTCTTGCCTTCCATGCCTGGTATTTGGACGATGGAACAATAACATGAGACACAATAGAGGTCGCTAAGATATTGCATATTTTGAAAACTGAAGGTCCACGGAGAGGCTTGCACCTAAACCTGTCCAAAACGGAGTTGTTCTGGACATGATCTCAGAAGAGATGTTGACGGAGTTTTCCCTACGCAGATCAGCACACAAAAGTTGGGGGTGAAACTGCTAGGAGGGCCGGTCAGTCTCGACTTACAATTCTGCCAAGATATGGTTCAATACATGGTCGATCGTACGGTGCATCTGATGTCCAAAATCCAGAAACTACATGATCCACGGGCTGAATTACTTTTGTTACGAAACTGCAGTGGTGTTTCGAAGTTATACTTCACGTTAAGGACAACCAGTACCCAAGCATTACACCCAGCGACTTCAAACTTCGACCATCATCTTATGCACTACCTACGGAATATAGTTGTTGGTGATGGATCAAGATTTGGAGATACACAACAATGCGTGGCCACCATGCCTATAAAACTTGTTGGCCTTGGCATCCTCACGATGACAAATGCTAGTGTATACTTCTACCTTGCCTCATGCATCCAAACACAGCAGCTACAACATACTATCCTAACCAGCACGAAAATACTAGATTCATGTGCCAACTACAACGTCGCCCTACTTGCATACACACATGCCATTGGCATTTATCCTTCCGACTTCAACATCAGCGACACTGCCCCCCAGTTTATGCACAAACTGGTAGCAAAATACTTTGGTGTTATCGCTGAAAACCTGCCAACAACTTGTTCCTTCATAGAGCGAGATCTTTTCTTATAGCACAGCAACCGGCTTCCTCATGCTTTGGACTTTCTCAAAGCAATTCCTATCCCAGGGCTTGGTCAATCTATTGGTCCCAGGAAATTTCGGGCAGTACTGCAATACCGCCTTGGTATTCCTCTGTTCGAAGACGACAATTTATGCTCATGCTGTGACAGACCTATGGATATCTATGGTGACCGTGCTGTCCACTGTGCCAAAGATGTGGGAAGTAAATACCGACATGATGGTGTGAGAGATGTCTTTTCAGACATATGTTATAAAGCCAGTCTACCATCCAGAAAAGAAGCTTCCTTAGGCTTACGATCTACCTCATCCAAAGATCTTAAACCGGCAGACATTCTTGTGCTCAACTGGGAAGGTAGAAAGGATGTGTGTTTTGATGTCACGGGTGTATCTCCCTTTACAAGTGCTAGCACTCGCAATTTTACTCCCGGACATGCAATATCTATGGAAATCACTCGTAAACGGAAAAAATACCTCGATAAGTGCACCACTCATGGTCATGGATTTGGCATACTCGCTTTCTCAACCTTAGGAGAATTAGGTGAAGACACAATTGCTTTTCTGAACAGATTAAGAAACTGACTTATAAGTCACATGCGAATCATAAGATAGGTGGTCTTTTTCATAGAATTGGAATAACAATTCAAAAAGGTGTTGGCGCCCAACTTGTTTCTAGGCTTCCCACCACCGACGTGTAAAAGACCTCTTGTTATGAAAAATTATAAAAACCTCGTTATAGTATTTAATTTCCCGTTTTGAATTAATTTCCAATGTGGCAGTTACTTAATTCGTTGTACCCCTGATGTTCTTTAAGCTTTCAATTTTAATGAAACCACTTTGAACCTAGCATTAAAAAGCATACGATTTTTTATTAGCATTCCGTTACATGTATTTATTCATTCGACATTGTAGGTCGGCACTATGTCCTTTAGGAGCTTGTATAAATCATTATCCTTGAAAGGCCTTTTTGAATCCACAAGAAAATCGATCCTGGCTCTGGTTTTCTGTACATGTAAAAAAATAAAAATAATTCAAGTTAGTTGGGGTAGGTATTACTAACTAGAGTGCTTACACTGGGTATTTATGGAAGGATATGTTTACTCACCCGAGCTTCGTATGATAGTGTAGGATGGCTTATGTTTACATGAAGTAGATATGTAACAAAAGCATCAACTTCCGTAGTTATCAAAGAAATTTTGTTTTTAACGGAGGCTTTAGTTCTGGAATTATCGTTTCCGGTAAGATCTTTAAAGTTTTGAAAAACATGGTTCCGGAAAACATTTTGATCATCTTCTCCACCCCCCTGTGGACCTTGATTTGTTACTGCAATCCGTGCTCTCACAACTCCTTAATCTTCTTCACTACTGAAGCGCATGGTTTATATATAATTAAAATTATATACTACTTTGTGTCACAAGTTATTTAAGTGTATTGGGTTATTTGGATGACCTTAAATAGGAAGGTCGAGGGTGAAAATAAATCACCGACATTCAAAATTATGTGGTCTAGTCCCTCACAGATGAACTTAATATACTGCCATGAAGTATTTGATAAGACTAATCACATTTGGACAGGCTAGTCCTCAGTAAGGGTGCGAAAGGATACAAACAAGTTATAATGGGTTCAGCGTTAACAGTTGCCGACTCTTGATGAAAATATAAGATTGTTTGGGAACAGTGATTGTCTTTTGAAAACATTTAATTTCCGCGTCAATGTTTTACAGTGTTCCTTGGGTTCCATAAAATTGTCATCCGTGAAGGGTGAGTCAAAAGGAGTGAACACACTATATACAACTTTTGGTAGGGAGGTCATTAAGTTATTGTATGTTGTAGGGGCAGATTGCATTAGTATTTTCTTCCTACCTTGCATCGTCTGGTCTTTTCATGTATGTTACCTTTTTCCCTTAATAATGTTTACAGGTTATCCAAAACACAATGTTACTCAATAATGCATACATGCTTTGTCACATCCAAATGTAAAGTATTGGCTATCCCCTTTGTTGTTTTTTCAACTAATATTTCAGCTTTTTTAGAGCTTTGAAGTCTGCCGAAAACAGGGGACTTATTTAATTTATAAACTTTTTTTGTCTTCCCAATTATATCTACAAGTTTAATGGTATATAAACTCAACCATCAAATAAAAATCTTTAATCCCAAACTTTGGCAGTTTCATTTTCTATTTCTACCACAATAATCACTCACGATGCCTCGATTTTCAATCGAGGAAATTAATGCCCTCGTCATAAGTTATTGTAGGGTTTTAGATCTGTCTCTTAATCCAGATAAACCTACAATGGGGGAGGCAGTTTTGATTTCAATTTGGTGCAAAGTTTATTATTCAAAATTGGGAGTGGTAGAAATACGTATTCCCGTCAACGTATCCAACACCGCGTTTGCACGCTTAAGAGGTATTATAGTCATTTTAGGAAGTACCTTGTTCTTTGAAATGGTGATCATGGACTGGTGATGGACATGTATGAAGCAGAACAAATGCTTCCTTTTAAACAGTTCGGGGAGAACGAATTATTTGGTACTCAAAAATAAAAGCGAATTACGTGGTTGTGTAAAAACAAATCACATTTTTTTTGTTGTAGCAATATAAGCAAAGGTTTTGTGGATGTACCTCTATGTAATCCCTCACGAGACTAAACTCGTCCTCTGGGGTCACCCGGGGTTTAAAGGCTTGTTACACATGCTAAGTGTAACAGTGATCCCAGCAAAAATGGCATATCTTTTTAAATTTATTGATGATTTTTCTTAAAAGGTAAGGGTTGTCTGGTTAAAGTTACCGACTTTTGAATAAGGTTTGGGTTTTTTGAGCAGTCCAATTTAAGGGTTTATAACCCAAAAATTACGTAAACAACAATAATAGTTAATGAGACTATACATTTGTGTATAGTGACTCGAAGGGAGGACACATCCCTTATTTTTAACTACACATCCCCTATTGTTTCTGAATAGTTATGGGGGTCTCTCGAATTGTTTAAGGGTTGTTTTATAATAGTAAGGGATGTTAACATACGGTAAAGGTTGTTTCCCAACAGTAAGGGGTGTTTTACTTTACATAACGCCAAGATGTTATTTGGATCCTATAAAAGGAATGGTTACCCAAAGGTATTTGACACACCAATACCTTTTGTACTCTTAAAAATCATCCTAAACAGTTTAGCTCTATTTTTAGTTAGGTTGTCGTTTAAAAAATAAACCTTCAAAGCTACAATGACCGAATTTGTTTCTGCTGAAGATCTGGTATTATGAAAATATGGTTGGCCCAAAAACATAGTGAAGACTATGGACGCGAGGCATCATAACAGAAGAAATTTTCTGGCTAAGGGTTTTTTGGTATTACAAAGAGGAGTTTGGAACATAAAGGGGAAGAACATTAAAACACATAAAGGATAGGTATACAATAATCCAATCTAAACTTTGTAGTCTTTGCTTCAACAGAAACGCGCGTTCAATAACTAACCTAATCCGAAGAGATGACCCAATCGATAATGTTAAATGTTTTAACCATCTGTTTATAGTGATTTTAACTTAATCAAAATGGATTTATAGTTAATATTTAAATGTTGTAGGAGTTACTGGCAAAATAGGAGTACCGACGAGAAAATGGGGTGGAATTTCCTCACAATGAAGTTTACGATTTATGAAAACCAAGTATCGGGTGGACCTTCTAACATATCTCAAAAAAAAATCAAAGGAGTTCCTGATGACGCTGAATTCAGGAGATTCGTACAAGGAAGAGTTTGACTCAGAGGTTTACCCTTTGATTACTGAGTAGATGTAATTAGGTTTTACTAAAGATTTTGTGGGTATATCACTTCTAAACCCTCACGAGACTATGACTCGTCCTTTTGGGATGCTAAAAGGTTTAAAGGCTTGTTGCACATGTTAAGTGTAACCGTGATTCCTACAAAAGTGAGTTAGGTTTTGAATTATTATTTCTAATGTACTAAGATGTTTATAATAAAACTCGTCATTAAAAAGGTGTTCATTACATCATAGAAATAAAAAATGAATACATTACATCACAACCATTACCTTTGCTCCTTATTTCCAACTAACACATACGACCACACTTAACATCATAAATTAGTTCATTAAACTAAAACACACAATGAAACATAAAACCACACGTTACATCACCAACTTCAGCTTCATTGAACTGTAGCATAGCGACACCTATTTGGTCCATTCCACGGACTTACATACTGAACATTTCCAGAAATGTCTGCCAAACGTGTTAATTTCTTTTGAGCAGTGGAGTTTCATATAAAATTTGCAGTCAGGAGTTGAGCAAGAAGCAATTTTTTGGTTCTCAATATTTATTTTTCCTTTTTTCTTCAAGTTTTCGCAAAGTTCATCGATCTGTTCATCTTCCTTGGCTTTCATTGCATCTGACAGCAAATGCGGTTCTTCACAGCAATTTTCGTACATACACCTCAAATACCGTATCTTATCCCTCGACGACTCCATTACCATCTTAATGCCAGTACAATCTTTTTGGGGACACTTTGAGTAGATCCACGGGCATCCAAGAAAACTATTGTTATCCTTGTAACATAATGGACAAATCCCCCTGGCTTCCACACAAACTATTTGTTTTCCCTTGCGATTAGAACTCATTGATGAGGATCGTATTTCTACCCAGGTTTATTTTGAAGAGATGTAAGATACTTTGTGGATATTTTTGGGTAACCTTAATGGCGTTTTTATAGTGTCAGTCAAATGCAAGGGACGTTTGTAACCATCAATGGCCGTTTATAAAAAGTTTATAACGTTGGTGACAATAACAGGTCATTTGTAAATAGTGAAAATACTCTTTCAAAAAAGTATAAGTCATTTACTCTTACTGCGTCTGTTGATTATTAGCTATAAATAGGCTCCATCAGAACCATTGAAAAGGGTGAAAGAGTCAGGGGCGTTTGTGAATAGTTTAGGTCGGTTAAAAAAATATTAGGATGTTATGGAATGTTAAGGGACGTTTGTAAATAGTATTAACCTCTCGAAGAAAGTAAAAGTCGTTTACTGTTACCGGGAGTGTCGAATTTTACCTATAAATATGCTTCATTGTCCACCATTATACGCAATTCTTTTAAAAAATTATATATTTAAATTGCAATATTACTTTTATCCTTTGAGTATTATTTAGTTTTAGTTTTACAAATTTTACCTACGTAGCATGGCAACCCAGTACACTTCACAGGAAGATTAAGCTCTAACACGGGCGTACTGCAACGTTTCGAATGATCCAGACGTATTAATGGACGAAAAATCAAATGAGTTTTGGGTATGTGTCCCTCAATTGTTTACCGAAATAATTGGAAATAACAATCGTCGGACATGGAAATCATTAAAGTCGCGGATCTTCACCATAAAGAGGGAGGTCAACGTTTTTGTTACACTCCAAATACCAATATATCACAATGCGCCGAAAGGGTGGTCTGAAGAAATGATTGTGGGTGAAAGACCGTAAATGTATAATGATTTTGTAAGAAATTTAGACGTTAAACACTAACCTTATATTTATTTGTTTATTGCAGGATACACATGCGCGTCAGTTATACCTCCAAAGGAAGGGAAAGTCGTTTATGTATCACAATTGCTACCTCAGTATGAGGTATCACTTTTTTCATATGGACCCCCAATTGTTATCCCGTGTTGCAGGATGATTACATCAAACAATTTTATTTTGTGGGTGCACCTCTATGTAAACCCTCACGAGACTAAACTCGTCCACTAGGGTCGCCTGGGGGTTTAAAGGTTTGTTACATGGGCTAAGTGCAACCGCGGGTTCTGCAAAAAGGAGATATTTAGTAACGGAATTTTTTTTTTCCTTTTTGATTTTGTCCCAATAAATTTGAGGAGTGTATCCAACTAAAAAAAAATTCGTTGATTCTTCTTACGTATCCCCAATCTTCAATGATTTTATTTTTATTTTTTTGATTTCCCGTCCCACGTGATTCCGACACCCGCTATATTATTAGCATCAATATTTTGAACTATCGACATTGAATTGCCACGTCCTACACTAAAGTTATGTGGGTAATGATATGGCCTGTGCAAGTTGTATTTTTGATAGATTAAATAATTAATACCACTATAGGTTAGAAATGTTTAATGATACGTCCTGGGGGAAGTTGTGATATTATTAGTTTAAACACTAAAATTTCATTATATGAACGCGTTGTATTTTGAATATCTTCAATATAGAATAGTTTGACTGTATGGATGAGTTCTGATCTTCACACGTTATTCTCACACGTTGGGATGCTTAGGCAAGACACAATAACGTTGGTCGTCCCCTTTATCAAACTCTATAAATAGAGTTTCACTCGTACAAACTAAAACACATCAAAGTACTCTTACTTTCTTCGTTTTATTTTATCCTTTCCAATATTTTCATCTGTTAGTTAAAAAGATGCAAAAATTTGATAGAGCTCAAGATGTATCTCTTATGAGTGTTTTTTGTTCGGTTGTGAGTGATCATGTCATGGAAAGGTACGAGGATTCGGGGATCTTGTGGGAGAGAATTCATGCGGAAGATACTGCGGCAATGATAGGGTATCCCGTAAGAACTAAGAATTCGTTACAACAGAGGGTTAGTACGGAGGTAAAAAATATATGTTTCACATGTTAGGGATTACTGTAGAGACATGTTCGACGGAGGATACAACTTGGAAACTGCAGTGAGTATATTAACCAAAATTATTTTTGACCTTCTATTAACGAGAACCCACCACTAACATTTATTTGGAATTTGACTGCAGTACCAAGAAGGTCAGCTTAAGTATGAAGAATAGGGAGGTTGTAGGAAGGTGTGGATACATGCCGAGGTTTTCCAGGTTTGGAAGATGCATTTTTCAGAGGATTTTGATCCACAGTTCTTGGAACTTGAAGATGTTAATCCTCCGCCAAATAAGGGAGAAGATTAGCACAACTGCAGCACCATCTCAAATGGTTTTGTGGGTACACCTCTTTGTAAACCCTCACGAGACTCAACTTGTCCAGTAGGGTCACCTAATGGTTGAAAGGCTTGTTACACGGGCTAAGTGTAATCGCAGGTCAAGCGATAATGACATAGATGTAGAATGTTTGCGTTTATCCTTTTTTTTTTATGTTTTTTATTTCTTTATGTGTGGGCATGTTTTTTTGGGTTAAATAAACATTGCTGGGTTGTTACTGTGAGACGTGGTTATGTTTAAAGTTGCTTTAAATACCTTCTAATTATTACCTTCAGATATAGAGTTAAAAATTCAAATCAAGAAACCTCTATGAACCTAACATCACAAAAGAGCTAACATCACAAAAGAGCACATGATATTTTTATTACACTTGTTTTCCACTCAACATTGCACACGATATTTTTATTACACTTGTTTTCCACTCAACATTGTGGGCCGGGACAACGTCATGGAAGCACTCGACTTTCCATTTACTTGTCAAATATAACAGAACACGGTATTCACTGTTCCTCTCTCCTTTATTGATATTTTGTGCCATCGACTAGTCAAATATAACTGAAAAGTAAAACATGTGGTTATCTACACCCTCCGGAAAAAAGACGTTCTTTTTCTGCTTTATTGGAACGCTCAACCAAATTCAATGGATGTGGTCTCTGCATCACATGTGATTGTGATAATACCAAGAATTTACAATTAACCAAAATTATTTTTCTTATATATATGTTACCCCATATGGAAATATTCAACATACTTACAAGGATTCATAGTCTATAAATTCGAGTTCTTGGTAGCGATAAGGTTTCTGCGTTAAAAGGTTTTTTTAACATTGAGTATGGAGTGTGACGATCCTTGGGGAGATTTTAAGGAAGACGAGTTAGCTGCGGTGTTAGATAAAGTTACTCCAACGTGAATGTACAAAGTACCGTATCGTCCACTGATCACGACCGTCGTTGGTGACCACTAACACACAAACGAGGAACAAAACAAAGCAGTTATTGTCGATATCACACCATGTCCAATGGTCAAACAATCTAAGAGGTTTATGTGCAACTCCCGTGGTGCATCAAGTAGCCGACGTAGAATTCCAGCTCCTGCGAGAGAACTTCAGGATTTACAAGATTTAAAATGTGTGGGATGATTACTATAGGAGAGGAAGATGTATCTGCATAAGTCATCCAACAATTAGTAAGGGATGAAACCGAAGGTGTTAACAATATCCAATTCCAAAGTAGCCCCTGGTTTCTGGAAAAAAAAAATTTACTCAGAGGGAAGAACCCCTTTAGGATCAATAAAACCCTTACATCAAATAATCGACCATTTGGTTGTATTGGTGGAGGAGCAAAAAGAAGATGGTCTCGGTAATTTTTATTTGACAGTGAAGGTGATATTTAAAATTTTGTTCGGTAATTCATTTAGTTTGTCAGACGATTTTGAGATCATAATTAAAGGAAATACGCATTATTTGTCTTTATTATTTGTTACAAGATCATAGTGGAAAAATGCCTGCTACTTATAATCCATCAGTGGTGAACCATGAAGAGTATGGAATGTAAATAAGGGTTGGAGCAGTAATAGTTTTGAAGAAAGTAGTTATCTTTTCTTTCAGTAAATATAAAAACTATTACATAAACATCACCTTAAATAACATAGAGAAGGTTTGTTTCCCCTCTTGCATTGCATATATCTCTGTACAATAAAATATGGTATTACTATATTTGAACGTGGTTTTATAATTTACAGGTCATTTCGGGGGAGTGTGGTGTTGCTGTCGACGGCCGTAAACAACGTTAGAACTGCAGTTAGATACTAATAGGTTTTGTGGGTACACCTGTTTGTAAACCCTCAGGAGACAAAACTCGTCCAGTGGGGTCACCTAAGGGTTGAAAGGCTTGTTTCACATGCTAAGTGTAACCGCGGATCCTGCGAAAATGACATAGCTTTAGATTGTATCATGTACCCTCAATGGATGTGAGAATCCAAAAAAAAAACTTATAATAAATTGGTGGTGTGTCCAACCCAACCCGTTGGTTATTTTCTTAAATGGTTGATATTTTTTTCCCTTTAAGGGTGACAGGGACTTGTCATATTTATTATCCATTTCTTTTCTTTAATTTACTTTGGAAAGAGTGTATGTCTGTGGACTACCATAGGGTTAATGTTTGTTTATCTATAACAAATAATTGAATATATATGGACGAATTCTCTCCATCGAACATGCTTATGACATGGTGGGCCATAACATTAGGTGTCCCCTACGTGACCACTTAGGCGACCCCTACGTGATCCTTCTTTTCACCAATGACCAATTAATGGGAACTCTGTAAATAGAGTTTCATTCATCTAAAATAAAACACACCAACAAACTATCCGTTTTATCTCCTACTAAAATATTATTATCTTAATTTTATCATTTTTTTTAAAGTTAAAAAGGAATGTCTAGATTTGGAAGCAATGAGGATGTTACACTTATTGGTGCCTGGTGTTTTGTTGCAACGGATCCAATACTTGGAAATGACCTAGAAATCGCTACCTTTTGGGCTCGGTTAGAGTCGAATATGGAACCGCATGGCAAGGTGAGACGGTTAGGAATAACAATTTCTTGCAGCACAAGATTAACATCTTGAAAAGAGAAGTGAAAAGATATGTAGGTTATGTTAGGCGTTATTTTATGAACTTACCAATGGATGGGACAATGAACGTGCCGTGAGTATAATTTAAAATTATTAATTATTATTTTTTTGTTAATGAAAACCTCGTATTAACACATTCTATTAATTTAACTCCAGTACCACCAAGGTATAATAGATTATGAAGATGATCGAGAATATGGGAAAAGATGGAGAAGTGAAAAGATATGTAGGTTATGTTTGCAGTTTCATTGTAATGTTCATGCTTCCTAAGGCTATTCCATTTAGGTATACAATAGATTAATCATGTATGTGTAAGCAATTACGTTACGTCTTCCAACCCCATGACTGCACGAAAAAGCCAATTACACGGGACACGATGTTAGAAACATGCCAGAATTTATCTTATTTTCTTATAAGAAATTATGAATTGTAGTGTTAGGTGTTAGAGATAAAATCACCGCACAACAAGGGAAATGAAGTAACCTATTTAGTGGAAATCAAGTAGGGGTAAATTAGACTTTAAATTTGAAAGTCGATCAAATTACTTTATTATCCATCATTTATCTACGAAGTATTTATTTAAGAACAAAATGGAAAACAAGGGAAAAAAAGAAATAAAGTTTGGATCTTCATTGTAATGTTCATGCTTCCTATACCTATTCCATTTAGGTATAAAATAGGTTAATCATGTATGGTGCAAAGCGAGAACCACTAAGTGGTCTTATGATTCTCATGCTCCCTCCCATTGCGGAGGTAGGAATTTGAATCTCGTAATTGCCAAAATCCATTCCAATTTAATGAGTTTGGAAATAGTCTAGGGACCAATAGTCTAGAACATCAAAAAAAAAAAAAAAAACAAATATATGGTGTAAAGTAACTACGTCACATTTAGAGATAAAAAACACCGCACAACACTGTAAATCCCTCGGGACACCATTATTTCCCAAAGTTGGCAGAATTTGCACCGAAAATGATATATATCCCCCAACTCCTTCCCTCACTCTTTTCTCCGCCTATGTGTCATGTAGGTATTAGTTAATCCAATAATAAAGGGACCTGCTAATCCCAATCCAAGGGATTAACGGCTAAAATCATTGCCACCTAATGGTGAAAGAGAGTGGGGATGTGGGAAGTGGGGAGCTTCAAATTTGCACCAAGGTAAAAGGTATAAAACACTGTCAGCTCAGCTTGTTAGCATTTCAATATCCTCATTGATCTTGGCGAATTGAATTTTAACTTTATTAATAAGGCAAGTTTGAAGTTTCACCTAGCACTAGCCTCGTAGTCTCCTAGAATTCCCTAAGAATGATTTTTTAGGAACCATGATTTTTTTTGAGGGCCATAACCATGATTTTATTAGGCCACCTTCCCTATAGTGATAAGGGATGTTCTAAAACGTTGAAATAACTAACCTACCCTAACCTAATTTAATTTAAAACCAACCTAATAACCACCTATATAACCACCACCTCCTCCCACCACCACCTCCGATTATCACCACCGCCCACCACCGCCGATTACCACCACCACCACCTCCGATTCTCACCACCACCAACCACCGATTACCACCATCACCTCCTCCCACCACCACCACCACCGCCTATTTAATAAATGTAACAAGATCAATGCAATCACAATTAAGTTCGGTTACATAATAATTTTATCGAGTATAAAAGACGCCAGCCGCAACCTGATTCTGCCATGGGACCACTCCGGAGGTATTTTCCAGCAAACACTTCGCTTTAATTTGATTTTGATTGCTTTAATCGAATAGAAATCATCAAAATAGGGTTTTAATAGGAGTTACAGAGCCATGTTCGGATAGGTCAATTTTCCAAAAAACCCTAGTTTACTAACCAAACTTCTTGAAAATGAAGAACACGAAGAACAGTTCGGTTCTATTGGATTTAAAACTAAGTCACCGAACTCTCTGTTCGGTTGTTTCGCAAAAAAATTTAAAATTACAAAGTAACCGAACTCCACCCTTAGAACCGAAAAAAAAAACAAATCCAGTCTAACCGAACTGTGTTGTTGTGGCCACTATGTTGAGTTCCAAAATAACCGAACTTAGCCAATAGAGTTCGGTTTGTTCGCAAAAATTTTTAAAACTACAAAATAACCGAACTTAGACAATGGAACTTCACATTTTTTTGTTTGTTAAGTTCGGTAACTTCACAATTTTATCGCAAAAACTGAACTCAAAGTTCGGTTGGTTAGTTGTTAGGTTCAAGTTTGCGAAAGAACCGAAATTTGTAAACTTATATACTCTTATATTACGTAAAGTTCGGTTAGATCAAAATTGCATGCAGTTTGCGAACCAACCGAACTTTGTACACCAAAGTGTAGTTGCAGGAAATCCTACAACACACCCCTTATATTATCATGACTATGATTTCTAGATCTAAACTTATTTGATATGAAAATAAAGATAAAGATAATGAAAATAGAAAATAAGACACAAGATTTACGTGGTTCGATCAATGTGATCTACATCCACGGGGTTAGGGTTCTTCACTAGGATTGTTTGTCATTACATATGGATTACAATTGAGACTCCATTAATGAGTATTTGGAGCTCTCTAGATCTAGTTTTTGGGGAAGAAAATGAATACAAAAGAGAAGGTTGACCTCCCTTTCTCTCTCTACAAAACGTATCTCTCTACAAAGTGTGTCTCTCCTTTTTCTTTTTGATTATCCTCATTTCTCTATCTTGCCTTTCTCTTTATATATATATATTACATAGTGGATCACAGCTCATATGTAGTGGAGTACAGCTTATATTCCCCCATTTTCGGATCCCGTGCTACGTTCTCTCAGGCTCTCATTACAATTTCGCAGGCTCTGCTACACTCTCGCAAGCTTTACTATTGTGCGATATTTGGATCCTACACAAAGTTCGGTTAGTTGAGAACCAACCGAACATAACGCTGTAACTCCTAGAAATTATTAGAGAGTTCGGTAACCTGCGTGTTTGGAACAAGTAACCGAACTACACTTTCATATGAGTTCGGTTACTTGTTCATCTCACGGGGCAACCGAACTACAGCTTCAGATGAGTTCGGTTACTTGTTCTTCATATAAAGTAACCGAACTACAGCTTCAGATGAGTTCGGTTACTTGTTCTTCACATAAAGTAACCGAACTGTTCAAAATCCAATTCAAATCCGGATCATTTTGAAGATTAACAAATATTCTAGGAGAGGATGGAGATGAAGAATCAGATGAAGTTTTCATCATTTGAATACTCAAACTTAGTGAATTGGAAAAAAAATTATTTTCCATGTTTTTCTCCTTCATCTTCTCTAACTCTACTCTCTCAATAATTCTACTCAACTAATAATAAACCCATCTTTTAATTTAATCTCACTAATTGTTTATAACTAAATCATTCACTAATCATTACCTAAAACTAATTAAGAGGATGGATTATGTATTAAATAAATAACTAGATATGAGGTGACCTAGAATTACTTCTAATGCCTTTACCCAAAATAAAACCATGGTACCCAAAAAGATCATGGTCCCCAAAAAATCGTTCTTCCCTAAAGCTTTATGGGTCATGTAATATTGACAAATGATCAAGTGGATTCTGGGCCTTGTTGTTCTTTGCACAGCAACACATTCGTTCAGCAATAATCACTAGCAAAGATTATTTGTCCGTACCTCGTGACACTTCCAAGCTCCACCTCTACGTCGACATACTTCATCCCATGATTCTACTTGAACTTTCTCGATGCATTATGACAATTTTGTCTTGTATATCCCGTGAATGAACCAAAAAAACTCGACCAACACACAACACCTTCAATATTTACTAGCACCGGTTCATATTTCACCCACGTCATTCACTTCTAGACCGTGAACGTAAAGACCTTCATGTGTCAGTAAATTAACGGTTTATACAAGTTCTAGTTCATCATGTGGACTTCAACCAATTCATGTCCAAATTTTCCTCTCTATATATACCATATTAAAACATATATACTTTCCAACATCAATCAAGCAGCTTCAGTCTATCATCCACATTATTACATCTCTTTCTCTGCTCTTCAGCACTTCCTTTAGTTTTCATAGTAATGGCTACTGCTTCAATTAATCACTCGATCTTGGCTAACCATGTCAGCCGTGTCCGAACCCAAACACCAAGAAATGCTAGTTTCAGTGTTCGTTGCATGGCTGAGGAAAAACAACCACAACAACCAATGACAACCAGTAGTGGTACCACTCCACCACCAGCAGCAGCACAGACTCCAGTTGCAACTCCTACTTTTCCACCACCTCGTGCTGCACCCAAGGTTCGTTTTACAAGTCATATCTTAATTAAATTTAGACCAGTGTGATAATTACTGGTTGTGGTTTAGCTAATCAAAATCATTTTTATTTATGTCATGCAGAAAATGAGCACAAAGTTTGGCGATTTGTTAGCATTCAGTGGTCCAGCACCGGAGAGAATTAACGGCAGACTTGCCATGATTGGGTTTGTTGCTGCTATGGGAGTAGAGGAGTAGAAGTTGCTAGAGGTAGACGTCGCAGCACAATTGGCTGATGGAGGACTTCCATGGTTTGTAATAACCAGTGTTGTGCTATCAGTGGCCTCTCTTATACCGTTGTCTCAAGGCGTCAGTGTTGAATCAAAATCAGATGGGTTGATGTCTTCAAGTGCTGAAATGTGGAACGGTAGAGCTGCAATGTTGGGTTTGGTTGCATTAGTGCTTACTGAGGTTGCCAAAGGTGGAGCTCTAATTTAATTTTCATTTTAATTTACTAGGCCCTGTAAATGTTTTGATCAACATATATAAATGAAAGAAAGACAAAGATGCAAAGAGAAACAACACTTGTTCATTTTTATTAACCTGTTAAACTTCTGCAACTAGTAGTGTGTTAAAGTTATATACCAGTATATAGGATTAGCATTAATTAGTTAATCATTTTTTATATTGATTTCAAAACTTCTTTTTTGGAACTTTAAAACCCTATTTTTTAAAAGATTAATCTAACTAATACAACATAGCTTACATATATACCCTCGTATTTATTTGATTTTGTCGGTCCCATGGAAACAAAAATCTTCCCTTCTTTCTGATGACAAATCTCAAGAGTAATACAAAACTCCGGTAACAAAAAATATTCTTGAAAATTTTCAATTACCTTAATCGTTTGGCACGTGAAAACAAAATCTATCCAATTTTAAAACATTAGAATAACAATAGTAATTGTGAAGTCATCAATTGCCCTAACTTTTCTTTAGATTAATGGCTTAATTTCCCAACGGAGATGAGCAAGATAATAAAAAAGATAAAAGGAGGATTTCTTTCATTAAAAAAGAAGAAGGGATTGCAGTTAAAATCTTTTCGATCTTTCTTAGGTTCTATGTATCAAGATAGATTTATCTATGGTTCTTGATCAAACTTGATTTAAGTGTATAAGATTAATGTTGGCCGAGCAACATGTTATAGATTAGTTTCGGTCTATGGAATTGGATTATAAAAAATGACTTTCAGATGGAAAGTTAATTAAAGGAAAAGATTTTGAACTCGCACTGCGAGTTCAAAATGGAATTTGCAGTCCCATAGCCATTCGATCACTAAGATGTGACATCATCTAATTGTGAGCTTAACCACAGTTAGATACTCGTAGTTGGTGTAACTGCCGTATTTTAAATTGATTTTTCATATTCACTTATTGTGTTTCTTTATTACTGCACTACATACCTCTCAACATGCACATGCAGACAAGTTTTTTCGATGCTACATATATATACAGTACTTCATGAACCCATATACTAGCTAATATTTCATTGCATCAACAAAAGAATTGCAGGAGTAAAAAAACAAAGAGACATAATACATGAAATTTTTACCTCATTTAACTCTATAGTTCTGCTGATACGACGGGTTGCTTCACCTTGAGTGTTCCTAGGAAATCCATACAGGATTTCAACCTTTGTTAATTGGAAAAATAGGTTAATCGCGTACAAATCTCATAGTGAAGTTGTGGACGGTAACAAAGTATCGATATCATGGAATGGTAGAATCTCCAGTTTGATATTAGAATTTTGTTGAATTGAGCTGCTTAAGATAGTACTGTTGTAGGATCAGAATCTCGCAACAATAATATCGAAATTATCAAAACACAACACACAAAGTCGCCAAAACAATTTCAGAAATGATATAATAAACGACGTCAGCTAAAATCATGAGAAAAATGTGATGGTCCTGCGAAAACTAGAGAGTTTGCGAGATTAGGATTTGTAAGGTTGCGAGAATGTCGCAAGTCATATTCGAAAATAAAGGACAGATTAGCTGTCATCCACTATGTATTTCCCTATAAATAGTCGTTCAGTTGTAAAGGAAAAGAGAGAGATCTTTTTTGAGTATGAAACAAGTAAATAGGAGAGAGAAAGTCTAGAGCAGAGGTCATTCTTGATTCCTATATCTTTTCTTGTAAGAATATTCAAAGATTGATCAATAAAAATTAAGAGTGTAAATCTAAAAATGAGTTGAGTAATAATGAAATCATATGAGGGGTGTAGTGTAGGATTTCCTGCAACTACATAATGGCGCTAGAAACAGGGAATTGAAAGTTGAAAATTGTTGTTGAGAATGTTCAAATCAAGAAAGTGATTAAATAAATCAGTGAACCAGTTAAAAGAAAGATGATTAGAATTAATGAAGATGACAAAAGATTGGAGTGCAATATGATAACAAAAACGATGGTTAATGAATTCCATGAAAACATCAAAGGAAGAATACATAAACAAAATTTTGAAGGAAGTAAGGTTATGGCGGTAGAAAAGACATCACCCTTGAAAGATTGGGAAAAACAAAAAATTACATTCATGGCGGCAGAAATACCAAAAGAAAATTTGAACCACACATCTCCAATGGTTATTACAGTGCCTATTACGCGAAAAGAGAAGGAGACAACAACAAAATCCACGGGAGAGTGGATATTGAACAGAACTTTAATCGATACGGGAAGTTCAGTGGATATAATATTTTATCATGCATTTCGGGGAATGGGATTCAAAGACGAAGAAATGTACAGTTCAACATATTTTATTCACGGCTTTGGAAAATCCACAACAAAACCTAAAGGAGAAATAATGGTACGAATTCCACTTGGAGAGATCGAAACACACGTAACACTGTGCGTGGTGGATATGGAATCTCCATATAATATGTTATTAGGAAGACCATGGATACATGCAATAAAATATGCAGTATCAACGTTGCATCAATGTATTAAATTCCCCACACCAAATGGAATAGGTGAAATCACAGGAGATGTTGACAATGCGAAATTATGTCATCAAATTGAAGTAAAGCATTATGAAGGACAAGCAAAAAAGAAACAATTTCGCAGAAAGTTGGCAAAGGAAGCAAAGAAAGAATAATAATTTAGAGTATATATGATAAGGGCAAAAGAAGGCAAAGGAATACCCAGCGAAATTTCGGAAGAAGGAGAAGGACCTGTGAAAACAATAAAAGAACCAACACCAATGGGAGAACCTAAACCCAGTTACACTGCCGCAGAACCAACAAAACAAATAAACGTTGGGACTATAGAAGAACCTCTAATATTTAGAATTGGAACCAAAATGGATGTGGAAGAAGAAGAAAGAACTGTTAACCTTTTGCGAGAATATAAAGATGTTTTCGCGGGAAGCATGGATGAGATACCGGGAATAGATCCATCAATTGCATGCCACAAGTTGGAGATTAACAAAAATGTGAGACCATTTAAACAGAGAATAAGAAAAATTGCAACAACTTATCATTCACAAATAGAAGAAGAACTACAGAAAATGCTTGATGCAGGAATCATAAGAGAAGCTAAATACCCAGAATGGATAGCGAATATGGTCATTGTCCCAAAGAAAAACAAAGGAATCAGGATTTGCATAGATTTCACTGATTTAAACAAAGCTTGCCCCAAAGATAGTTTTCCGTTACCAGATATTCCTCAAATGGTGGAATCCGCAGCGGGAAATGATAGAGTATCGTCTTTAGATGGGTACAAAGGGTATAACCAAATCCCTCTCGCTGAAGAAGATCAAGAACATACTGCTTTCTTCGCCCCTAGAGGTTTATATTATTACACGAAAATGCCATTTGGTTTGCGAAATGCGGGAGCGACATACCAAAGAATGGTAGAGAAGGTATTCGCAAAATGGATACACAAAACATTAGAAGTATACATGGATGACATGTTAGTAAAGCGTAAAGAAGCTAAAGACCATGTACAAGACCTGAGGGAGATTTTTGAACAAATGCGGTAGTATAACATTAAATTGAATCCTGAGAAGTGTACTATTGGGGTTGCATCGGGAAAATTTTTAGGCTACATTGTATCAAAGGAAGGAATACAGGTTGATCCAAAAAAGTGCAAGCAGTTCGTCACATGCCAACACCAGCAACAATAAAAGATGTACAGAAGTTGAATGGGCTTCTAGCTTCGCTGGGGAGATTCATTTCGCGATCATCAGACAAATGCAAATATTTTTTCGATATACTCAAGAAGGGTGCGAAATTTAAATGGACTGATGAATGTGAAAAGGCTTTTCAAGGGATCAAAGAACATCTGATGAATACAACTATTTTACAAAAAGCAGAATCATGAGAAGAATTATTGATCTATCTTACGACGACATCGCATGCATTAAGTGTGTTATTGCGAGTAGACGCAGGAGTGGAGAAACCCATTTATTACATTAGCAAAACTTTTAATACTGCCGAGAAGAATTACTCAAAGATTGAGAAGTTAATCTTAGCATTAGTTTATGCATCATTTAAGCTCCGCATATTTTCAAGCGCATAAGATAAAGGTATTAACAAAAGTACCAATTGAATCAGTGATGAAGAATTCTAAAAGATCAGGAAGAGTGGAGAGATGGAATGCACAAGTAGGCCACTTTGATATTAAATATGAAATTTTGTCTTCACCAAAATCACAAGTTGTTGCAGATTTCTTGGCAGAATTTCCTTTAGAAGAAGATGAAGAGTAGAAGAAATGATGGATATAGAAGAAAACACGGAGATCCAAAAGATTTATTAACAGAACCAAATAGATGGGAGATATTGGTAGATGGATCATCAAATGGAGAAGGAAATGGAGTTGGAATTGTTTTAATTTCGCCAGAAGGAATAAAGATGGCTTTTTCATTCAGATTGGAATTCGCATCCACTAATAATGAAACGGAATATGAAGCTGTGATACATGCCTTAAAATTCGCAATAGAAATGAAACTATAAAAATGCCAGGATCAACTAGGATTCACAGCTAGTTATTCGCCAAATAAAGGGAGAGTACACTACAAATGAACCATCCTTGAAGAAATACAAGAAGCTCGTTGAAGAATTGTCAGCGAAAATCCCAAAAATAAAATGGAGGCACATTTCAAGAAAGGATAACAGACTCGCAGACGCTTTTGCTTTCATCTCAAGCATGATGACAGATCCAACTGCGAGATGCATAAAAATACAAACACTTCGTCACCATCAATCAATAAAGAAGAAGAAGTGGATGTGATGATAATAGATAGAATGAAGAAGAAGAACAAACGAACAATATCGCAGACTGGAGAATGGAACTTCATGCATATTTGGCGAAAGGAGAAACACCAAGAAATAGATTGGAAACACAAATTAAAAAGCCGCGCAACGAATTATGAATTAAGAGATGGGTGCTATACCGAAAATCCTTTAATGGACCATCACTCAGATGTTTGACACGAGAGGAAGGAGAAAAAGTGCTAAAAATGTTACATAGTGGGGATGCTGGCAATCATAGCGGGGGAAGATCTTTGGCACATAGAGCAAAAATGCAAGGCTATTACTGGCCATACATGCACGAAGATGCAAAACAAATATCAAGCGTTGCGAAGATTGTCAGCGGCATGGAAAGAAAATACATGCACCTGGAGCACCATTATCATCTTCAACCAGTGTGTGGCCTTTTGGAAAGTGGGGCTTAGATATTGTGGGGCCATTTTTACCAGGTTCTGGACAAAGAAGATATTTAATAGTCGCAACAGATTATTTCACAAAATGGACAGAAGTGAAGGCAGTACAGCATATTCGCGACAAAGATATCTTTACATTCATATTCGAAAATATCATTTGCAGATTGGAATTCCTGCGCAGTTGGTATCTGATAATGGGAAAAATTTGAAGGACAGAATATAGAAATGCTACTTAATGCATTCAAGATAAAATGTGGAATGAAGCGTACCTTTCCATTCTTGACAAGTCTTGGCTTATACTGCACTCGGCCCGAAGAAAACCCCATTTAGGGTGCAGTCTCGTAACCATAATCCCTATAGGTAAAAGGGATAAGAGCCTGCGAAAACAAGTGGTTGTTGTTAATACTGGATGGGAGGAGCTAACCTTGTATGGTAGAAGTACGCCTCCTTGAAAGGGCAACCAGGGGGAGATAAGGGCGGCACCCTCCATTATGGAGATAATAAGTGTCTTAAGACGCAAATGTCATGAGGCTTTTTATTCTCAAGGGTATTAAGGCTTTTCATATTTGTGCAACAATCCTGAAGAGGCAATAATACAAAAGAAAAAGATAAGACGAGATCAATGGGTTTTCACATGAAAGTGCGAAGACGTCCTGCGATTTCGTCGCAAGACGACAATGTCACGGGGCTTTATTTTCGCAAGAATATTTAGGCCTGTCATATTTTCGTAACATTCCTGAAGAGGCCATAATACAAAAAAAACGGTTAAGGCAAGATCAATGGGTTTTTGCATGAAAGTGCAAGGACGTCCTGGGATTTTGTCGCAATGACAAGAGGTGGCATAATAAGACCTTTAATTAGGAAGGCAAAATAAGACCACATGATAAAACAAAATATTTATAAGTATTCGTAACAGATTATTTTTTGCAAGAAAGATAATGAGAGGCAAGTATGGGAATCAATAAACAAGAAGCATTATCTTTCTCATCAGCAAAATACTAAAAGGAAAAATTGATTCCAAATTTGGTTGAAGAATATTATTCGCAAAAGTGATAAAAGTAAGACAATTCAAGAAGATAAAACTAGATAAGAAGCTCAAGCTTCAGTATTAATTTCAGTAGCAGGAGATAACAGACGTTCTTCGCCAATGTTCTCATTATCGCAAGCCTCTCCTTCATTTCGGTTCTAATCTTCGCCTTGACTAGCACCTTGATTATTGTTGATCGAATTTTGAATAGTGGTAAATAAGGTTGTCGTTCACTCGGACTTGTTGAAATTGATTCTAGGATTAAATATAAAAATACTAAAAATAATAAATTATATACAAAATATGTCACGGGATGAAGAATTCACTGGGACTCAGGATTTCACTGCTTTCATATTCAAGTGGTTCAAAAATTAATCCTAGACATTTATCGCTCAAACAAAAGAAATATCAACTCTAATATTTGCCAAGGATAGATTTCGTAAAACATCAATTGTAAATTACAAGCATAGTGTATCTAAAGCACCTAAGACTAAGCATACACTATCTAACAAGATGACAATTGATTAATAGAAATCATAAATCATTTAAAATCGGTGCAAAAAGTAAATAAAAGAATTAATCAAATTACCACATTGATGAAATTCAGCTTCCTCCGTCATCCTAATGTTGGGTTTAGCTCATTAGGTTGGAAACACGCTCGAAATATAATTTCATTGCTCAAAGTGTTTACAAATAATGAAAATGGGAGAAAATTATTAACGCAATGATTTTATTTTCTCTCCCAAACTCTCCACCTCAAATGTGCTCTTTAGCTCTCTATTTATACACACAAATACACATTACTCAAATATATTCTTCCATAACTCCAAAATATTCTTCTTTTTAATTAAAAATATCTTCAGGAATTTTCCTTCTCTTTATTCTCCATATTTTTTTACTAAACTCATATCTTCTTTAATTCGCAGAATAAAATCCAAGATAAAATCTTCCAAGGATATCTCTCTTGTTTAATACAAGATAGCTTCCTTTTTCTTCAAATTCTTCCTGTTTATAAGGCAAGAAGATATTCTTATCTTAAAGATAATAAATCCTTTACCGGTGGAACCAAATTTCCCGCAAATATTCTTTTTGAATGTTGAAGATGAAGGGTGCCTCTTATCCTTCTGTTGGGGTGCCGATAGTAATTTGGGTGTTGAGAACAAATTTGGGCTGCACATAACCGCGGGTTCCCCTTAGCCAAATCTGAGGTCCACTTAGCAAATGTCCTTCGGGGGTTCCTTTAGCAGTTTTTCGAGTCGATTCTTCCAAAAACGTTTATTTTCCAAAAATACCTACAAACACAAAAAAAATAAAAAAAAAATAAGTACAAAATCGAGTACCAACATAGAGAAAATTGAGGACAATTTAGACACAAAAATGTGTCTATCAATTATCGCTAGCAATTACTTCTTCAGGAGAGATTTCTTTCTCATTTTGATTAACACCAGCAGATGCTTCCTTAGAAGGAATTTCTTCTTCACTTTCCAAGAAATCATCCTCTGCACCACTTTCATAATCATAATCACAATCAGCAGGACGAAGAACTTCATCATCATCTACTTCCAAAGGTTCAATTGATGTAGGAGGAAGAGATTTAGACAATAAAATATCATTTACAAGGACTTCATCCCGGAGATGAACTTGATGAAGAAGTGCTCTCTGATGATTCCTATCTTGATATCCTTAAAATAATCAAGATAATCAAGTATTTTTTCTGCTTGGTCGCGAGAACCAGTAAGGGCAGAGACGAGCAATGCATTTTCTTTGCGAATTTTGGCATATTTAGCCTCCAAAACATAAATGGAGGAATGAAGATTCTTCTCAGACTCTGCGAAAGGTAGAATACAAAATTTCAATAAGATAATGAACACAGAAAAATATGACAAAGAAAAGATAGTTAAGGCAGTCAAACTATTATGACTACCTTCCTTTTGCGAAATAAGGTGTTGAATCAAGGACAGACAACTACTCTCCCAACGGTCCTGTGCGTCATCAAATTTATCTCCAACTAAACCTTTAAGTCGAGACTGAAGATTTTTCTCTTTAGAAATAAGAAAGGCATTTTTCTTCGCAAGAGAAGAATAAGATTCTTCTAATTTGGAATATTCTTTTTTAAGTTGATTCGCCTTTACACTTAAAGTTATTCTACCTTGAATGAGTGTATCTCTTTCAGCGATAGATGACTTTGTTACTTCTTTAATTTCATTTATCAAAGAGCGAAGAGATTGCTCTTGGTCATCACATACTTTCTGAAGAATGCTAAGTTGTTGCGAAGATATCGCCATCTTGTTTAAACAAGTTTGCTTCTCTTGAGATAAGGTTTTATTCTCATCTGATAAAGTTTTCATCCCTAAATTAGCTTTAGTTAAAGAATAAGAAAGGCGAGATACTTCATTACTTAATAAATCTTGTCTCTGAACTAATTAGGTACTTTCATTGGTAAGATTATTTATGTGATCAAGAGAATATGAATAAAGGTTACTAATTGGTTATATTGATCCATCAAAATTTCTTTATCAACACGGGATTCTTCAACAGCAGATTCAAATTGATATCTCTCCATTATTCGTTTCTAGTTTAAGGCTTAACATGCGAAAGAGGGATTTCAAGGATAATTAAATATGGGAAGGATAAAACCATTAAAAAGGAAAATTGAAGACACAGATAAGAAGATCATACCTCTCAATTCATCATTCTTCTTGCGAAGATTGTCACGATCCAACAAAACATTCTGAAGCTTTTGATTTTCTAGACGAAGAGCATTACACTCTTTTTTCAAAGCTGTCTGCGAAGCAGCTCTGTCAGAACCTAAATGCTTGCTCAGAATTTCGCAAACATTAGACTTGACAGGATCAATGGAGGACTTCTTGCCATCATCCAGGACTTCAGACAAAACTTTGAAATCAATATCTATTCCTTCCACGGTTTCTTTCGAAAGGGGAAGAGACTCAGGTAGAGAACTGGCAATGATATAAGGTTGAGAAACGTCCTCAATAGGAAGAGAAAAAGTTTCATTCACAGAAGGATCAACAAAGGGGGTTTTAATAATTGAAAGATCAGTTGAAGAAATAAAGTTTGAGGCAGCTTTTTCGCGAATTAGAGATAAGGGTTTATCTTGCGAAGATGTCGCAGGAGATTTAGAAGAGATAAGTAAGTAGAATGGAACAAAAGTTTGAACAGTTTTAAGGTGGCGGGATTTCTTGAGAGGTTTACTAACATCCTTATCACCCTGCGAATTACAATCCAGATAAGAAACAAAGGCAACAATATTGTTATTAGAAAAGGATAATGTTTCTTACTACCTTCTCATTCGCAGACTTTCTTTTATGCGCAACAACTTTATGCTGCGGTTTGGGAATGTTAGGGTTCTGAACCGTAAACTTAGTGTTGGAAGCGCTTTTGCTGAAATAACAACAGTATGGGAATCACATAAACAACATCAAATAAGGCAGTAAACAAGATCAATTTCAGTAAAACCCATAAAGAAGAAAAAAGAAAACTAACCTTGATGAATCCATGGAAAACACTAGCAGGAAGATTATTTCGAAGAAAATTACAAATGATGAAGATCTGCAGAAGAAATAGTATGAAGATGAAGAAGAACTTAAAAAAATTGAAGAAGAAAGAAGAAAAGTTGCAATAACGGAATTTGCAGAAGAACGATGAAGTTGCAGAGAAAATAAAAAGAAAGAAAAAGAGAGTGAAAAAGAATATATATAGAGGGAATTTTTCCTCGAGAAGATAAACATGATTAATAAGGAAAGATATAAGCGGTTAAAAAGCAGCGG
Source organism: Papaver somniferum (assembly GCF_003573695.1). NCBI lineage: Eukaryota > Viridiplantae > Streptophyta > Magnoliopsida > Ranunculales > Papaveraceae > Papaver > Papaver somniferum. The sequence continues at coordinate 123,121,179 of NC_039362.1, forward strand.
TTACAAAAGACGTGTCAAGAAACGGATGGAAGAAAGAATACGTGTGATAAATGCAGAATATGAAGAGAGGAACAGTTGCGGCGTTTCTCGCATCATTCTCTACTTCGCAGAAAAGATATGAGAAGAGGAAAGATGTAGGATCAGAATCTCGCAACAATAATATCTTAGCGAAATTATCAACAACACAACACAACAACTTCACAAAACAATTTCAGAAATGATATAATAAACGACGTCAGCTAAAATCATGAGAAAGATGTGATGGTTCTGCGAAAATTAGAGAGTTTGCGAGATTAGGATTTGTAAGGTTGCGAGAATGTCACAAGTCATATTCGAAAATAAAGGACAGATTAGCTGTCATCCACTATGTATTTTCCTATAAATAGTCGTTCAGTTGTAAAGGAAAAGAGAGAGATCTTTTTTGAGTAAGAAATAAGTAAATAGGAGAGAGAAAGTCTAGAGCAAAGGTCATTCTTGATTCCTTTATCTTTTCTTGTAAGAATATTCAAAGATTGATCAATAAAAATTAAGAGTGTAAACCAAAAAATGAGTTGAGTAATAATAAAATCATATGAGGGGTATAGTGTAGGATTTCCTGCAACTACAACTTCCATTCAATGGAATCGCCACTAAGACTCAAAGTCAGATTGATTCATCTAAAGAATGCTTGGGGGTACTTCTCCTAAGTCTGTACTAACAGGAAATTCAAGGGAGATATCAAATTGGAAGACTTGTTTAACATCTTCATCTATATTAGCAAATACATTCCTTGAGAATATTTGTGTTCGTGATTTTATTTCTGCGAGCATAAGTTCTTACTTAGGGTTTATATAATTCTAAGTTTTCCAAAACGAGAAAGAGATATGAAAGATCCCTTTCGAGGCCAAAAATAAAGCTTGCGTTAGAAATTATGGTACTGGAGTTTTCTGAAATATTTAGTAAACATACATTAACTTAACCCTAAATTCGGGTGTCTAACTGTGGTTAAGTTCACAGTTAGATGATGTCAGATCTTAATAATCGGATGGCTTTGGGCCGCGAATTCCATTTTGAACTCGCATTGCGAGTTCAAAATACTTTCCTTAATTAAACAGGAGGAGGAGGAGATTAATAGAAAGAAGAAAATGCAAAGGAAATTTAAAAGAGAGAGAAAGTTGTGACGTCTTCTACTGCTACAGGCCCACAATTTTCATTAATTAACAAACAGATAAGGGCATTAGTGGAATATTAGTCTCGTTGTTAAAGAAAATTAAGGCATTAATATGCATCAAGTTAATTTCTTTTTGAGAATATAATATAAAGATCATTATGGGTCATAGTTAAAAGGAATCATTAACAATGAAATCGACCCAACTAAAAGTTGGATCATAATATCCTCATATTTCACTTAAACCGGCCAACCAAATCACTTCAAAATCCCTCGTTCACAAAGAAAAATAATAGAAAAAATTGTGGACTCCTTTCGTGTGTAACCTATGGTAGTATGGTTCATTCCATAAAGATTCAACATTTCTCTTTTTAAGTCAAGTCTAATGAGATGAGCAAACAAACAAATTATAAGCACATAGACAAGATATATAGGTGTGTAAATTGGGCTGTGCCAGCACGAGCACAACCCATCCCAATCTAAGACGTGATTTAGTCCAGTACGACCCAGCATGTTAGTTGCATGGGTTGTGCTGGATTATCCTAATCGGCACAGTAACACATCACAGCACGTGGCACGGATAAGCACGTGGCCCAGCCAACACAACCCGTTAAGAAAGCATGTTATAGCATGCACAAGTACACTATATAACAAGATATAATACATCACATTTTGTGTATTTTTCATAAAAGAATCATTATTCTATTTGGTTGTATTTTCTCGAAGATACAACTCTCACCAACAAAATCTTCGATTGCGGAAAATGCTAAACCGCCATCCTCAATCATTAAGAAGAGATCTCTTTCCTGTACAGGCCGCAGTGACACTTTTATTATACTTGCTCGTGATAGAAGGGCTCAGGAATCCATCTTGATAGTTTTATGATACCTTCACAACTCGCTTGTGGATCCTTACATACTGCCAGTATTAGAAGACTACTCATTGGGTAACGATGGAGAACGAATGCTTCCTATGTTATTGAAGAATTACAAATGGTTTGGTTATCTTTGTATTTTTGGTTTTAGGATCTTGTCTAGGACTCATCGCGTCGTGTTCTTTTGCTTCGTCAAGGTTTTATCCCTTTGGCTTTGGGTTTTCCTTGACAAGGTTTTCGGCGAGGCAACGTATGCGTGTCCAACACTTTTCGGTGGTTTTCACATCTACCTTCTATTTTTCGTTTTTTATTTTTCATGTACTTCCTTTAATTTGTTAGCTGCAATAGATGGCTATAATATCAATGTAACCACGGCTACTAACGCCATAAGTTAGTCTTTTTAATGTAATACCTAATTCACAAAAAAAAAAAAAAAAAAAAAAACTAGTTTTTGACATTTTATGCTAGCTTATTTTTATAACAACACATATAATACTTAAATATTTGGAAAATATATTTCAATATCGTTGTTATAATGTCGTTACCTATATTTAACAACATTAGTTTACATGACAATGATCCAATTTTATATTTGATGGGCTATTTCTTTTTATTGAATAAACTTGTTAATTTTACTTGAAATAATTTCAAATGATATGTTGTTTATTTAGATTCTCGCGATAATGTCCGACTTAATGTATACCACTAAGTGACTTCAAATTGTTTATAACACGTGTGCTAGCACGGCACAACACGGGACAACACGTTTATTCGTGTGTTGTGCCCATAGGCTGTGTTGTGCCTAGATTTTGACTAGTGAAGCACAGCACGGCACAACATGTTTAAATCGTTGGCACATCATGACACATGACACGTGATGCATGCGATTTCGTGTGTCGGGCTGTGCCGGACCGGCACGTTTTACACCTCTATATATAGGGGCTAATTGAATTGAAGATACATTAGCCAAGGATATTGCTGCTAAGTAAGTTTTGTTTTTTTGATCGACAAAAATTAATATATTTAGAAAATCAAAGAAGAAGTATGGAAGCAAGCTCAACAGCTACAGCAAGAAACCACGACAATTGAGAAGAATTTTCTAGACAGAAACATGCAAACCCAAGAATTAAAAGCTAAACAAGAGAAGCATTTAAGAAATGAAGTAACTACCCCAGTTAACGGTAACAAAATTAAGACATACACCTTTAAGGACTTCGTCATTACGAGCCCAATTAAAAACTTGGATCTTCACATGTTTGCCATTTTTTTTACTCCGGCAGAACCATCTTCAAAGACAATAGCGTTCCTAAACTTCCACAATGTCCAACATATGGCTGCAGGAATCAAAGGACAAAGCGTTTTACGTATAAGATGAACTAGTTTGCATCTCCCATCTTTAATATTGCATCGATACAAATCGGAAGCGCCCAGAGAAGACCCATTCCAGAAATAAAGTGGTCCCGTATTTGAGAAGAGAACTTATAATGGAACAAAAGATGTGAGACTGATGCGGAACAACACAATAAGCAACCATTTACAAGGACCTTATCTCTCTTATAAAGATAATCTATAATGACTAAACGTTTAACAGGATTTAACGGTAAATTTTCTCGTCTTATTAAGATCTCATTTAATAGAATCGAACATGTAAATTGGAAAACTAGAAATCACGTTCTTCATCAGTGTAAGCTTACCCGCCTTGTTCACAACAGAATGAATCCAAAATGGAAGCCTACCCTTCACTTTCACAATTATTACGTCCCACTTGTAGCTCCCAAAGCATTATCATCCAACGAGAGACCAAGATAGATAGCTGGCAGATATTCATGCCTACAACCCAACATACTTAAAAGAGAGTCTAGGTTTGAGACTCCTGCCACCCATACATGCTTGATTTGGAAAGATTTATCTGCAGGCCAAAAACTAATTCGAACAGCAGAAGCATATACCTTAAGCAATCTACTTTGTTCCCTACTTTCGTCAAGAAACACCAGGGTGTCGTTCGCGAACTGTAGATGGTCTATTTTTAACCATGTGGGACCAAGTTGAAAATCCCCCATTCTGCCAAGATTCTGACTAGCTTGAAACATAAGATTAAGAGCTCCGGAAATAATCAAGAAAAGAAAAGGGGAGATTGAATCTCCTTGACGCAGACCCTTACCACTGGTGAATTATTGATGAGGCGAACCATTGATCAAAATTGTAGGATCAGAATCTCGCAGCAATAATGCCTCAGCGAAATTATTAACAACACAACACAATAGTGTCGCAGAACAACTTCAGAAATGGCATAATAAACGACGTCAGCTAAATCATGAGAAAAATGTGATGGTCCTGAGAAAATTAGGGAGTTTGCGAGGTTAACATTTGTAAGGTTGCGAGAATGTCGCAAACCATATCCGAAAATAAAGGACAGATTATCTGTCATCCACTATGTATTTCCCTATAAATAGTCATTCAGTTGTAAAGAAAAGGAGAGAGATCTTTTTTGAGTGAGAAGCAAGTAAATAGGAGAGAGAAAATTTATAACAGAGGTTATTTTTGATTCCTTTATCTTTCCTTGTAAGATTGTTTAAAGATTGATCAATAAAATTAAGATTGTTAATCCAAAAATGAGTTGAATGTTAATGAAATCTTATGAGGGGTGTAGTGTAGGATTTCCTGCAACTACATAATGGCGCTAGAAACAGGGACAAAGATTGAAGATCACCCTAGAAAAAGTTGAAGATTAATATTCTGATTTGTGGGAAATTAGAATAACTGGTGAAGAATTTTACGGAATCTCTTACAATTCATTAGTATTGAAGAAATGGCTAGAAGGAGAAATGTATCGGAACAACCGACAATTGCTAGAAGAAGAAGTAAAAGACTTGCTGGAAGGGAGAGAAGTGAAATGGGAGAATCTAATAGAAGGAGAAATGATGGAGAAAATCAAATTCAACAAGCAGTTCAAGAAACACCGGTACAAAATAGAACTATGGATTATGATAGAGTGAGCGTACACACTTGGCGATCAAATTCAGCAGAAGAAGTAGAAGAATAGCAGCAAACCAGGACCATAGAAAGGTAGAGAGAAATCAAGAAGCAGATGAAGGAATAATTCATGGAGATGAGGAAATTGGAGCGTTAGAAACGCTGAGACGAAGAATACATGAAGAAAGAAGAGATGAAGCAGAAGAACGTGCAAATCTAACAAGGAAAAATCACGAAGTGAGGATGGAAAATATGAGACTACAGAGTAGAAGATCGAGAAGTACTACAAGATCATATTCAAGATCGACTAGAAGAGAAATTAGGCGAAACTCACCCACAGTTAATGCTGGAAATAATATTCGAGAAGAAATACCAAATCCTAATGAAGAACATTGCGAAGATAGAGAAAAGACTGATGATCGTTACGTTCCACAAAATAAAACTTTTGATGATAGGCAAATTATAGAAATCAAGAGAATGAACAACGTCAGGGACGAAATAATCAAGATGGCGAAGGGAATCGAGAGGAAGGAAAGAGAATTTTACATGAGAGAGAAGCTCAAAGAAATCAACAAACAATAGAAGAAGAGATTGAAAGACATTATGCTGAACAAGCACGTTTAACTCGCGAACGTGAAAGATTGCGAGCGGAAATGGAAGAACAAGAGCTGCAGGAGGCGATTCGCCAGAATAACCAAGACAATCGAGAAAGAAGGCGTACACAAAACCGGAATAACATTAATCTCAATGAAGAGTATGATAGAGTACAGAGGAGTGCTGAAAGACAACGAATGGAATTGATAAGAAATGAACAAAATCGTGGAGTGGAAAATGAGAGACATCATCATATGCGAATTCAAGATAGAGATGAGGAAGAGAATCGCAGGAGAAGACGAGATGAAGATGATGAAGAAGAAGAAATGCATAATTTCGCAAGAGAGGAAAGACATGAACGTAGAAGAAGGGAAGCAAAACTAAAGATACCAATGGATCAAAACTCAGACATAAATGGAAAAATCTTAAAAGACTTGGAGGAAATAAGAGGAATGCTGAACAATAGAAAAGAAGTAGGCAGAAGACAATTAGATGAAGCTATAGAGGAAGCTACGAAAACTCCATTTACAAGAGAAGTACAGCTAGGAGGAATACCCCCGAAATGCAATTTTCCTGCATTAACCAACATTTTTGATGGAACAACTTGTGCAATTCAACACATTAAATCCTATGTGAGGTGCATGCTACAATGGGAAAATCATGATGCCGTATTGTGCAAGTATTTTGCATCCAGCCTAACAGGGGAGGCGTTAAAATGGTTCGAAGGTTTACCAATGAATACAATAACATCCTTCAATCATTTGCAGACTACATTCCTGGGGGCATATATAAGTAACAATTCTTCGCGACCTGGTATTGAAGACGTGTTTGGATTAAAACAAAGGATTGGTGAAAGTTTGAAACAGCTAACTAAAAGATGGAGGACTATGTGTAGCGAAATGGCTGGCCGTGTGGATGAGAGATATCTTATCTTATCATTTATCAATGCTATGTTCACAACCAATCTATTGTATATCCAAATTTTCAGAGTCAAGAATACAATCACAATGACTGAACTGCGAGTACTTCAGGAAGAGTATATTTCTCTAGAGCAAAGGAAAAATCAAATGGAATCATACCCAGTTGCGAACACCAATTCACAAGCAGCGAATGCAAGCTTATTACCTAAACTAATAAACGCAGTGGCGAGCACTTCGCAAGTACAACAAGAAAAGGTTACGGGCAACAACAATCAACAGAAACTGGTGGCTATGGGAAACCGAGATCAAGAGGAGTATGAAAGATAAAGAAATTTCTATAATCGTGGTGGAAATAATAAGATTCAAAGACTTTATCATCCGCAAGAAACTTATGGAGGTCAAAGACAAAATTATAATAGAGGACAAGGAGGTCACAAAGTAGTATGGGAAGAAATCAAAATGCCGCCTCTGAATGCAAGTGTGGAGAAAATATGAGAAGCTAAAATTTTTATGGAGAATATAACAACACCATGGAACATGGGAACGGAACCACCTCAAAGCCACAGAAGTCATGAGTTCTGTTCTTATCATCATTTTCACGGACATACTACAAATGATTGCAGAAGTGTAAAGAGAATTATTCTGAGAATGATAGATTAAGGAAAACTAAACCACTTTCTGGTAGGGAACCCACAATCTCAACCATTACTACCACCACCAACAGAGCATCACAGAGTAAACACGGTGAAAGAGAAGGAAACATTCTTCGTAGAAGTTGGATCAAAAGCAAAAAATCTATTATATCGCTCTATCATACATTCATACAAGACAGTTGAATATTTTCATGACAATGTTTTGAGTAGAGTGTTCGCAAGAGACAATCATGGAAGAGAAATTACGAATATTGCGAAATCCTGCCGCTAGAGGAATGGCAAAAACAGACTATTTCTTTTACCGCAGAAGAAGTCCCTGAAGGTGGAGAAGTACATGAAAATCCATTAGTGGTAATATTATAAATTAATCCAAAACCGAATGAAGATGAAGATGATGAAGCTGAAGACTCGTGGGCAATTAATAGGATTCTAATCGATACCGGAAGCGTTGTGAACATCTTATTTTATCATACTTATAAAACTATAGGAGGAAGAGATGATGATCTTATACCATCTACATATAAGATATATGGTTTTAATGGTACTTCCAACAAGCCTAAAGAGGAGGTTACTATGCGAATTCCATTGAAGGGAATATCTTCTGAAATCATGTTCTGTGTAGTTCACGTAGTTACCCTATAATGCATTAATTGGTCGACCTTGGCTACATGGGATTCTAGGTGTAGCTTCAACTTTCCACCAATGCATCAAATTCCCTCACCCCAGCGGTGCAGGAATCATAAAAAGAGATTGGGTTGAAGGAAAGAAATGTTACGAAACTGAGGTAGAATCCTGCGAAGGAAGAGCAAACAAGAAGGAAAGTTGGCGACGCAAAATCAAAGAGACACAAATAAGTGAGAGATTGATGGTGGATGCAATCAAACTAAAATAAGAAGAAATGTTGTGAAACAAATGCTAGCTCAGAATAAGAAATGGTGAACATACCACTACCAAGGAAGCAGTAGCAGAAAATAATAAAGAAGCAGAGAATGACAAAGGTAATAAAAATAAGAAGTGTATGAATGATTGATTTGTTCCGACACTCTCGTAACAAATAAAATTCTCAAAAGTACATTTTACTGAATGATAAAAAAGAGATTGAGAAGTGCAAATACGATGTGATGATGTGCGAGAATATCGAAGAGATAATGAATTCTACAAAAGACAATCAGAGAACAATGACAAAAGAGAAAGGGGCGAACCTTTATGGCGTACACCCTAGTTCGCGAATACAATTTCACAAGAGGCAAATGTAAGACCTAAAGTACGTCATATAAGGGGGTACCTGTTGCATGGATCAGGGAAAGGCTACACCGCCCCCGGAACCTGAGTCATGGAGATTTGGGGTCAATAAAGCCCTTACGGGAGAGGCACCTTGGATTCTCAACTTAAGCATATGACTTAAGTTGGGCGACTAAGGTAATAAGGACTCTCCCAAGGAGTGCAGAATCTGATCAAGGCGCCGAGGTACACGGTTGAGTCAAGAGTGTCAGGGGCATCTGAAGCGTACCTTTCCATTCTTGACAAGTCTTGGTTTATACTGCGCTCGGCCCGAAGAAAACCCCACTTAGGGTGCAGTCTCGTAACCATAAGCCCTATAGGTAAAATGGATAAGAGGCTGCGAAAACAACTGGTTGTTGTTAAGACCGGATGGGAGGAGCCAACCTTGTATGGTAGAGGTACGCCTCCCTGAAGGGGCAACCAGGGGGAAGATAAGGGCGGCACCCTCCATTATGGAGCTAATAAGTGTCTTAAGACGCATATGTCATGAGTATTTTTATTCGCAATGGTATTAAGGCTTGTCATATTTGTGCGACAATCCTGAAGAGGCAATAATACAAAAGAAAAATATAAGATGAGATCAATGGGTTTTCGCATGAAAGTACGAAGACGTCGTGCGATTTCGTCGCAAGACGGCAATGTAATGGGGCTTTATTTTCGCAAGAATATTTAGGCATGTTATATTGTCACAACATTCCTGAAGAGGCAATAATACAAAAGAAAAATTTAAGGCAAGATCAATGGGTATTTGCATGAAAATGCAAGGACGTCCTGCGATTTTGTCGCAATGACAAGAGGTGGCATAATAAGACCTTTAACTAGGAAGGAAAAATAAGACCACACAGGAATGAGATTTTGAAAAGAATCAAAATTCACTTCGCATATGATTGCGAAATTATACATAAACAATTGCAAAGTTGAGGCACAAAATAAGAAAAATCTGCAAAATCTCTCATTTGGATACAAATAACAGAGGCAAGTATGGGAATGAATGAAATTAGAAAATGTTATTTGTCTCCACATGATAGATTTACGCAAAAATTCAAAAATTAATGATTATGTTGATTAACCATATTCCAAGGAAGAATTGTTTTAATGAATGCAGGTCGAAATGAAAGAAACTCATATATTAAG